>NC_068386.1:7928358-8228358 GCF_023724105.1 Carassius gibelio | reverse complement strand
TCAGCTCTCATCTTGCTGATATGCAGGACCTCCTCATGATTCACTTTCTCCTCATGACTGTAGTCCAGAGAAACCTTGTTGGTGATGAGTGAGAGACCCAGGACCCGCAGTCCGCAATGCTTGGCTACAGTCACCTCAGGAACCGTGCTCATGCCTGAAAGGGCAGCAGGAGGAAAGGAGAAAGAGAAAAAGACTCTTAATTAAATGGCAGTCATCTCTGTTATGGCAAAGTAGGTGATTCATTAATAAAGCAGACCGGGTCTGGGTCTCGCTGATACAGCAATGAGGAACTGACTATACACTGCTGTGATTCATTTATTTATTGTACATACTACTATAGAATTTACTGATTTATATATGAAATTTTAGTTTCTGTAATTTTTTTTTATTTTATTTTTTGTGCTTTTGTCATTTTATTTCTTAATTTCTTTCTTCATTTACTTATTTCAGTTATTGAATTATTAGGCACATTGTCTAATTAAAATTTTTCACATTTTGTTTGTTTTCATCACCACCTTTCATGTATCCAGTTAAATAATCAAATTAAAACAATGAACACACGATCCTGTTCCTCTTTAATTTTTTTTATGTGTTTTTGCCACTTTTTTCCTTGTGTACTGATTGTCCATACCAACAGAGTCGCTCCCCAAGATGTGTAGCATGCGTGCCTCAGCGATGGTCTCAAAGTTGGGTCCACTAACCATACAGTAGACACCCTCACGCACAAAATTAGAGTAGCCCAGCTCAGCAGTGATGTCCAAAACAAGTTTCCTCAGGTCTTTGCTGTATGCGTCAGACATGCAAGGAAACCGGATCCCAAATCTGAGGAAGAGATTATAAAACAGAAAATAGTACTGTCAAATATTTCATACTTTTAATCACATTTTATTCTGCCGTTTTCTGTCCCTTATCTGCATACCGTTCATCATTGGGTCCACACAGTGGGTGCTGTCCAGCAAACCCTGGCAAGTTAATATGGTCTTTAATGACCATGATGTCTCCCACTTTGAAATCCTGACAAAGACCTCCCGAGGCATTTGTCACAGCAATGGTCTCCACACCCATCAGTTTAAAGATCCGTACGGGGAACGTAACCTGGAAAAATTCCCACAGAAAATACAAGATGTTACTTACAGCACAGAAAGTCTCTGACTAAAATTATTAAATTAATGATTTTTATTAAGCCTTTGCCTCTTAGGTTCAGACATATTTAATGGAATATATGGAAGATAAAGATGTAAAAATAGCATGTGGTATGTGCGGTTTGTTTCTGCATCTTCTCATATTTGGACAAGAAAAGAATCAAAAGTACATAAATAAAGCAAAACAAGGGGCCAACACGGGGTCATTGACAAGGTGAACTAAGCAGTCACCATGGGGCACCACCATCTGAAGGGGGCGCCAATTAGTGTCCAAAGGGTTAGTTAACCCAAATTTTACATTTTGTCATCATTTGCTCATTCTCAAGTTATTCCAAACGACCAAAACCCCTATGAGATTCTGTTCTGTTGGCACCAAAGATATTTTGAAACATTTTGGCCAGGAATATTTTGAATAATCGTGTCATTATTCATGAATATACTAGAAACATTATAAACATTTTGACTTAGTTTACATAATGAATGAATGAATGTGGGTGTGTTTTATTAATTCTTAAACATATTCATCTAATTGACTTCAAAATGTATTTACTTCTCAGTTAAGATCTAAATTATGGTGTCAAAATGGTCTTAAATGTCCCTGGACCAACATTTATTTATGTGTTTAGACATTTGTTTGTAACTAAATATGGCAACATGCACAGGCCTAATTGTGCAATGGGTTTCCACGGTGTCTCATAGTTTTAGGCAGGTATTAAATAAGCTTTGGTGATTCTAAATCGGATAAATATAGGATTGTAAAGCAGAGAGCCATTAAGGGAGGTGTCAGTGCAGGCAGGAGATGAATAATGAACTTGCGGGCTCAGTACAGCACAGCTCAATAGGGATGTCACAGTCTGTCAGCTTGCTCTCCAGCTGATGAACCAGGGTGGATGTGCCTCATTACAGCTATACACAGATGGGTCACCACCGGGGTGGACCCAAGAAAATACACCCCAATTTGATACCCTCTAAATCAAAGCTGACTTCTTTGCGGAACTCTCAGAGATCATATCGCTTCAGTCTTTAACTCCCCTGGAAGAATTGGTCTAGGTGTTGCATTATAGGTCTATAGATGGTCCGTTGATTACCTGTCACCAGCAGCCTGATAAATGTGCACAATTAAGGAGTAATGAAAATATGTCTATAAGACAATTTTGTATGTCTTGGCACTGTGTCATGAATTGGCATACATTTCAATTTCATACAGACAAGAAGGGATGAATTCACTAAGAATGAATTGCGCTCGCTCACGCATCTGTAGTCTTTTAGCACTTGATTCACTGATTTATGCACATTAGATATGAGAAAAATTACAGAAATTCTATTATGCCTGATTTCTGCAAGCAATGTAAATTGTGCCAAAATAGTGTTAAATAAATAGCAATCCCACAACTAGAATTATCCCAATGAATTAAATTGAATTAATCATCGTCTGTTTAAACTGAACATGGTTTAGTGAACAATAAGCAAGAATATTTCACAATCATACATTATTAAATAAATAAATATACACATTGTGTACACATTTAATATTGATGAGTTGAAATTATATATTTTTTTACTTACTGAAATTAAAATATAACTGAAATTCTTTTAACTTACACCGCATTTTTAGAACGAGACATGAGAGATGAGACCCGATTGTGACGTTTAAATATGTGTCTGCGTTTTTTGCATTTTGTGTGAACGTCCCTTTAACAGTTTAAATAAGCCCTGTAAATGCATCTGAACCCCATAAAGCTGCTTTACTTGCTGCAGAGAAACAGAGGTCATTGAAAGACCTAAACAAGCTCGACTGTCCAATTACCCTCCACGGCACATCTCTCCATAACAAAGAGTTCACTGAAGCAAGCCATAATAACTGTTTGTGTTACCAAGGGCAAACGTGAAAGCAAGTTAAACTGTAAATGAAATGAGTCGGGTGCACTTTTAGGGCACGGGGAGTTGGCATAGATTTGCACAGTGACTCACAGAATAAAGTCAGCTAAAGGGAAATGAACAGTGGACTGAAGGTACATTTACAAACATGCTGTCACAGTTTGACAAAGGATTGAAAAAACAGATTGGTCGAGCTCCTGCTTATTATAAGAGGAGCTTCAAAATTTCAGCTTTTGCGCAAAAAAAATATGGGGGCTTGTTTGAACGAGCCTTTTTAGGAGGGTGTGGACAAGTCTTAACTTTTATAAAGAATATCTCTTTGGATTTGACACTTTATTCTTTGCAGCTTTACAGATCTTCTTTATGCACCAAGAGCTTGAAACACTCCAAAGAGAAAGGAAAAACTGAAATCGCATCATAATTTCTAACAATAAATACATTAAAAAAATTTTTAATGAATAAATGAATATTACAAAAGCTCATAACAAAATTGCTAAAGACTGAACTATATATTAAACATAATTAGCAACTATATAAAATATAATAACTGGGAATATGAAAGATAAAGCTAATTCAAAATATGAATAAACATAAACAGTTCTAAAATGCGTATTATTATCAGCATCAAGCTAAATTCATAACCTTTCAGCATTTTACTTTTAGGTTCACAATTAAAAAAAATATTGGGCTGGTTCGTCCACACAATATTTGTCTTTTTAAATGCAAAAAGGTAAATTAAAAACGCATGTACTTGTCAGACAAATGTTAGGAAGTTGCACTAGCTATGCTAATTACTCATTTATTAATGGGTGAAAATATAACAAAAAATATTATTTTCAACATTTGCCTGTGAAGATCTGAGAATCACTAAGTGTATTCATGCATCCTGTTTAGGACTGGTAATGGGATTCAGTGTCAGTGTGTTTTATATGCCACAGCTAAGACATTAAATACAAAATAGTGTTTTGAAAGGCTGGAGTTTGCTAATGCAGGGTGTTTATGGATTTAATGCCCTAGCAGCATATTAAGAGTGAAAAGCTCTTGACTGGCTGAAGAGGGCATGTGGCCATGACAACTGATTGTAATGCATTGTCTCATGTTGACAGGGCTGCAATTACAGTGCCAGTCTCACCCCAGGGCAAGAGGTTGTAGATTCCTCTGTAATTCATTAAAAAATGGCTTTCTGGCCCCATGTGCAACAGATAAATTATTCCCCTGGACAGACTTTGATGGAGAGAAAGCCAAGAGCTCACATAATTCATGCTGCTTATTTGAATTCCGGATTATATTAACATGGAAAACTGGTAAATTAACCAAAACTTTCAACTGATTTAAAAATGTATTCACAATGAATATAATATTTTTCATTGTTAACATGTTAAGGAATGCAGTTCCATTTAAAATGAAAACAAAACAGAAAATATGGTCCGTGGTTGGTTGAAATGGATAACAAGTAAACTGAATGTTGTCAATGAACTGCTTTGATATGAGAATGACAGCAGCAGTGTTCAGATAATTTCTTCTTCGCACCTGTATTCTCAGCATTCAGCCTCTGTATTCATGTGTTGTGGCTCATGATTGTGACAGATAAAGTTAATCGCCCATACAGGAGGTAACAGCTCTTTTCTGTTTTTACAAATATGCCCAGTTTACAATAAGTTCACTTGTCCTTGAGGTGATTCAAAGAGAAGCTAATGCCGTTTCTTGAAACATACGGCACAATACGTTGAAACACAGATGCCCCCGAAATGGGGTTTGTGAAATAGATTTTACTTCAAGTAAAGAAGCCACTGAGTTTGTTGCAATTGAAGCTGTGGTATTACCTGCAACAGAGGCATCAAACCGTTTATTTGAGCTCACCTTACACAATGAGTAACCCTCGTAGAGATGAAACCTTCCTTGCATGAAGACACATGACTTGCCTTTGATTTGACCAAACACCAGGCACCCTTCATGACCAGGAACTATAAATAAAAAGACAAACATATAAGTAAAAAACAATAGGTAAAATTTTTTGCAGGTATTTTTATATTATAATATATAAAAATTGTAATTCAAGTACATGATTAAGTCCTAAGATACCACCATGAGGAAAGAATTTCACGAGTAACACGAATACCAAGTAACACTAATACATTTAGTCTGTAAATATTTCCCTGTGACACTTTTATATTGATTTGCTTTATAGCATCATGTGATGTATGAATCGGTTTGATGATAAAATGCACTGTATCGGGCTCTAAAGCTGTCTTTACCTGATTAAGAACCTGCTGCTGTAAAGCATTTAGTCTTTGCTGTCTCCCTAATATATTGCGTCTACCTAAGGGGTTACTCATCTAATCCATAACCTCTCCGTAATGAGTAAAAAAGGGTCAGATGCTGCCATTGATAACAGAAGCCATCTAATGCTTTTCCATAATGTAACGTTAAATGACTAATGACTGATCCCAAGTCTCAGAGGTCCTGCTGGCTTGGCTGTATTTCAAAGTTCATCAATTTGCATTTGCATGTTCACTTTGCTCATTCAACATCGGAAAAGTTGATATCTGCTGCTTTGGGATGACTGCTGATGTCATCAAGGATGGCATTAGTGTGACTGATTGAGTATCATTAGTGTGCAAACAGGTGGAGAAAACATTGTTTTCTACATTGATGAGCAAATAGGAGGCTGCAGTTTGTTAGTGGCTTCACGAACTTACTTTGACATGGAGCTTATGTAAATATAACCTTGAATTTTGGCTGATGCGATTTGTTTGGCCCTAAAACCTGCAGCGTAATGAGGTTCTACTGGAATAATGGCTCTGTTTTTCCAGGGGCCGATTCCTCTTTTCTTGCATGAGCATTGACGAATGACTCTGAGAAAAAAAAAAAACTCACTCAGAGAGGTAGGTTATTACACTCACCGTGAAATGTATTTCCTGCAACATTGTAAAAATGAATGAGACGTTTCAGTGCATGCTGCCTGGGCAGATTGTCTATCTATCTATCTAATATATAATATATAATTCTAATATACATATAATTATATACAAAAATATGCACTAAAATAATATTATTAACCATGTATACATATTAATATTATATCTGTATAATCACGTTAAAACGAAAAATTTTTTTTTACCTGTAGCAGTTACACGTGAGTATATATTCTATTCTGTACATCTTTAAACTGTCTTAAACTGTCACTACATAAGTTAATTTGTTGATAGGCCACATTTTCAAGAATTTAAGTTTTTACATCTATATGGTGTATAGTGACACTAAAGTGATTTGATTTTTGATTTGACACTTGGTGATTTATATGAATGATGCAATGGGCAATGTGAAGAATTTATTATTTAAAAAATGAGCACTGAGCACAGAGCATCCATAGTTCTCATTATTCAACCTGTCAGTCATTTCTCTGTTGGTCTCCATAAACCAGCTAATTTAAATTATGAAGTGGATTAGAAAAAGAAGGACAACACAAATGGATTCTAAGACCCTTATTATACTTTCCTTTAATTACAAGTGCTCTTATTCTTCAGCCATCATTCAAGTACACACACACGCACACACACACACACCTGCTACAGGTGGTGCAAATATCATGTGATTCTTCAGAATGCTTCTCAAGATTATTCACCTCGCTGTATAAATATTTAAACCTGTCCAAGATATCATAGTATGAACTCCCTGTGGCAGATATTAGAGCCTATTTTTGCTCCAGTCATGATATTTTATTCATAGGCAGTAGTTATTCATTTTATAGCTCACATTA
Source organism: Carassius gibelio (assembly GCF_023724105.1). Classification (NCBI taxonomy): domain Eukaryota; kingdom Metazoa; phylum Chordata; class Actinopteri; order Cypriniformes; family Cyprinidae; genus Carassius; species Carassius gibelio. The sequence continues at coordinate 8,221,578 of NC_068386.1, read as the reverse complement.
GCAGGAGCTGGACATAATTTGTTAACCGTACAATACAATGAGGGACAGAATGAAAACCTCTTGCTTTCAGATTCGCTCCCTGCATGAGCAACAACTCCTGTATCAGCTAGCGGCTTTTTTAACGACCTAACATGCTGACTGAAATGACCACACTGTGTAAATTACCAACTATACAAAACAAGAAAGAAAGAAAGAAAGAAAGAAAGTGGTGTAAACTGTTCCTCCAGTTCGGCTCTGATACGTTTCCATGGATCCATTACCTGTGCTGACTGGGAAATTGGGAATGTCCTCATAGCGGAAGGTCTGTTTATTTGAGACACTGTCTGCGAGAAGTCCCAGTCCAGAGCCGCACACGATAGCTATCTTTGGTCTGTGTCTCGTCCTGCTCAGCAGCCATTCTGTAGTCAGTTTGCAGTCATCAAAGGAACAGCAGCTGAGTCAGGAGAAAGAAAGAATGATGGCCAGATACATTAGAACAGGTCACATTGATAACTGCTCAAATGATGTCAGATAAGAGGCTAAGTGGCAATATAGAGTCTTCTGATTATTAGTCAGTGCTTACAATGAGAAACATGACAATCTTTCAAAATGCAAACTCAACATCACAATAAGTTCAAAGCATCAAGATAAAAAAAATTATTGACTGGTTTATTTTGAAATGTTAAAACAAAAGCAATATATTCATATTGTATTCATATTATATTTAATTTGTGGAATCCCAGATCATTTGAAAACCATTTATTTGTTAATGTTGTTTTTAGAATAAATAAATAAATATTCATTAGAACAAGATACAAATCCAAGTTTACTTTAAAAGCATTTAATAATATTAATATTAAAATATGATAGTTTTTTAAAGATCATTATCTTGTGTATTTGATGTAACAGAATATGCTGACATGCTTTAATGTTAGAAAAACACATAATTTTTCAAATACTATACATTATTGTAGGTCCTCTATGCCACAGCTCTCTCAAAAACATCGTTTTCTACAAAGTCCCTCCTTCTGACAAGTGCAGTCTGCTCTGATTGGCCAACTGACCCAGTGCATTGTGATTGGCCGATCACCACAAGCACTTGTCGGAAATGTAACGCCCCTTTTCATAACCGCGAGCTTCATCTTTCAAAATAAATGTAAGGAAAGTTAATAATGTCCATAGTTTTGCCATCAGTTCAAGCCAGAAAGGGGAACAAAGTCATGTGACAGACACAGTGATGAAGCTTGTATGTGTTTGCAGTACACAAGCCTCAGACGGGTAAGACATCTGATTCCACTGTGAGTGACCTTGTCTCTTTCTCTCTCTCTCTCTCTCTCTCTCTGTCTCTCTCTCTCACTCTCTCTCTCTCTCAATCACACACACACATGCGCTCTCACACACCCACACACACACGCAACGCACAAAACTCCGCATTTGAACATTCAATAGCAAATACTTAAACTAATAATAATTCATACTTACAGTAGCTGATTCAGAAGTGCCAGATTGTCTTAGTAAAGTCAGAATTACCCCCTCTCCTAGGTTCATGAAACGGTCATCCATAAAATGCGTTGCTGTTCTCTGGTATGTAATCTTAAAGATTCCTAAATGCAATTACTTTAGGAAGGCTAAATAAAGTGCTTTTGCCTAGATACACACAGCATCTCCCTGACATTGCTGCTTCAACACTAACTGCGGTTTCTGAAATCATGCCTTTTTTCTTTGTTTGACCATTTTAGCGGCATTACACAAATATTTCCACATAGTGACGTAGACATGTATATATATATATATATATATATATATATATATATATATATATATATATATATATATATATATATGTATACTGGAAAACAAGAAAAATACAGATTAATAATAATAATTATTATTATTATTATTCTTTTATATAAAAAATAGGATTTGTGATCAGATATCAGTACACAATACAAAAATACAGAAAAGACCTTCACATTAATGTATAAACAATCAAGCTCTACTTTGACAGCTCACAATAACTGTGCTGTAGAAGACCACATCATTTTTATTATGTCTCAAGATTTCCAGTCAGTTATGAAAATCGAATGCCATATAATTCACACCAGAAATTAACTAATATGAATGAAACCTCAGAGACTCTATTGATATTTGAAAACTGGATGGTTGCAAAAATCTGAAAATATAAACCTGAAATATTTGTGGTTGAATAGATACAGCTGAATAAGTAAAAGCTAAGAAGACAGTGAAAATGCAAATAGTGGACACATTCAGAGTTTCTGAATGGAGTTTTGAAGAGTCCAAAATGCAAATTTACAGCATGCGATTTTCAAGGCTCCATGTAATTTGCATCTCATTTAAAGATAATTCTGCTCAATATTGTGACTCAGCTGTGTTTGTCAGGCCTGATATATTTTTATTGACCATTACAGATTTGATTAAATGCATAAGAGATCTAAGATAACAGCTGTGAATTAAAATTACATTATCTATACTGACACTTTTAGCTCAGTAGTAAATGTAAAAATACTTTTTCATCTGTAAAGTTTTTAATAATAATTGCTTTATACATTAACTTTTTTATGTAAATTATAACAATGACATAAAACTAAAATTTACCATGAGTTTTCCTTGGTGTGCATGATCTCAGTCAAAGGTGGTCACTGGCTGATAGCACCTGGAAAACGTGTGTACTTGTCTTATCAGAACAGATAAGAGACAGAAAGAGAGAGAGAGAGAGAGAGAGAATAACCTCTCAAAGGACTTTAAGGTCTTGTCTCATTGGCTGCGTAAATGTATAGTGGAAAATCTCCATATTTTTCTAAGAAATTATATGACTCCCCTTTGAAACTTTACCTTCAGACACACACACACACACACAAATAAGAATACATTTTCCAGTAAGTTTTCATTTTCTGCTAAATCAATAGAATTACATTTTCCATTCTAAATCAATAGAATAGATTTTTTCCCCAATGAATTTTCAAATATTTTGCTTTGTAGAAGCTGTACAATGACCATAGCTTGAAAAAAAATAATGAAAACACATAGTCTACCCACACCAGTCAATAAGACTGTCAGAAGGGGCAGAGTGACTTATAGTATGGTAAATATGAAACATGTTTACATGTTTGTGCACTTTGCTGAGCTGTGCCATTACTGAATACATAATAGCTTAGAGCCTCATGGTCCATTATAAATCGCCAATGCTTTTATACTGGCTTGGAAAAGTATTGGCACACTCAGTACTGGAGCAGTGCAACTCGAAATCTTAATACTCTGATGCATTTACAGCAGTGTCTGAGACATCATTTCTACACAGAGATATTGAGCTGATAACTTACTGTAATACAGAAAATAACCTAACCTGAACATTATATCAGAAAGCACAGTTAAGCAAAATACCTAACTTGTTTTTCACAAAATTACTAAATAATGACTGTTTTTGTAAATGTATTTACAGCTCAGTATCAGGGCTCTTTTTGTTCCAGGGGTCCAAGGTAGTTGCTGTCAATGAGTAACATACCCAGATGTTAAATTATGTAACAGTTAAATGATGTCCACATCACACATAGCATAGATTGACCACAGGGACAGAAAAGTGATTACTCATTCATTCAACTTCACTGAGTTCAGATGGTTCAAATGTTATCTTGCTCTTTGTCAAGCATATTTCCAGCTGAAAACAAACATAGGAAACGGAACAGATCTGTGTGAGCTTAGCATACACACATAAGCTAACTATTAACCTAACTCTGTTAGCAAGGTCAACTCACTACCAAGTGAACTCAAGTTTAAACTCACAATTATGAGAAACAAATTCCCAATTACCTTTTTTTTATTTTTGTATTCCATTGCAGAAACAAACTTCCATAAATTAGGGTTGTTTTAAATATAAATAATATTTCAATATTTTCATCATATGTCTTGGTGAGATAAGACTATCTCTCTGTTGATTGATATGGTCAGATTTGTCAAGCAAACACAATCTGAACCTCTGTGTTGCTATTCGGCTGGAGGCCCTGTGGGGAGGATGGGTGAGACTGGTCGTGACAGTTTGTCCAGACGTACAGTCTGCCAGCTGTCTCACCAACATGTGCTGGCAGCGCAGTGGGGTCCCACCCAAACAAGCTTCTACCAACCCAACAGGAGAAGGGAGTGTGAGCATGAAGTCAAGGTAAATGAATGCATAACAGTGTATGTTGTGTTGCACGTGTGTGTGTGTGTTGTGTAAAGGATGATTTGGTGTTGATACCAAACATGCCATCTGTTCACTCATCACCACATAGCTGGTTAGTTGGCACTGCAAGTGAGAAAGGCTCTATATTAAGTAACTTGACAGTGTCTATTAGCATGCAACACTCAATCACTCCAAACACAACAAAACAATATTTGAATAAATATGAATTTCAAAACACAATTTTACCCAACACTAACTTTTCTCCATGAAAGTGATTCTTCTACCATGCTGTGAACCACATTATTTCTATTAGATTTTAATAATAATGCATGCTTTTTAAAAACAATAAATTATATGATACATTCCACAAGTAAAATTAAATCTCTTTTGAACATCGCGTAATATTGTGCTACATGAGTGCATTAATTTGCGCTCACAGAAGGAAGTAATACAGGTTTGGAACAACATGAGCGTGAGTAACCGGTGACAGAACTTTTTGAGGTGAATTATTCTTTATCCTTTGTTCCTTTTATCTGCTGGGCAGCCCTGGCTGATGTCAAGTCTGAAACCTCTGGACTGTCCTTGCTGATTTTTCCACATAAAAAAGCAATTTGTAACTTAAGATAACTACTACTAATAATGACAGTTTACTAAGTGTCAATAGATTCTTACTTTTGAATCAATATTTGATATATTCTCCCTCTATTCCTCTTTTCCTCCACCTCTCCTCAGACTTTGGTGCTTGTTTAACTGCAAAAATCTCTGGGGGGCATTTTAAACAATAATATTTCGGCTTTTCACTCATATTGTATTTAGATCTTCTGCCGATATAGTGCATCCTGAAATCAAGGCCACAGTGTGGGCACATGCAAAATCAGATATTGCATATCCAACCCAGTTCAGAATAAAAAACAAACATGAGTAAAAGTCAAATTTCCTTTGTTGTCCATAGATTAATCATCAAGAAGTTTCTTTACCAATGAACTCGACAAATCAAGACTCAATTACATTTCAATAGTGCAAACTGTTAATGCAAACAGGGAAGCACATCCAGATCCATAATTCTGTGCATCACATCAGGAATTTCTCAGCTGAGAGCTCAGGACTAATATAATCATTTATTAATAATGATCTTACAGCCATTGTTAGACTGTACATGATTCTGATATTATTTATTACTGATTTAAAAATGTGGACATTTTCTATAGATCTTAGTCAAATTCTGACACGAATGAAAAAGAAGCTGTGGATTAAAATACAGTGTTTTCAATGGATTATATTGTTGTTTAACAACACACCGATTGTTCAGCTGACGAAACGTCTTTCAGGAAAGAAATTTCATTAGACAAGAGCTCCACAAAGAAGTTTCAAAGATTTGAGTTGTAAAAAAATTATGTGCCATTTGTAAAGACCATAAGATTACCTCCACATCTTTGTTTTCATCCGAACAAAATTCAAAATGGTTTCTAACCTGATTAAGATATATCAAAAAAAACTAAAAAATAAATAAATAAATGCATGGAACCTTTACATTTACATCATAAATAAGATTGAAAATAGCCTGTAATATTAATTTAATGTAGGATCTAGAAAAAATCTTGTCGTGATCAAACCAGAAAAATGTAAAATAAATTAACAAAAAAATTTTTTTTACGTTTGGGCTCATAAATATCAATATTAGATCTACTGCTAGGCTATATGATGGTGTCATATTTAAAGCCAGGACTGAAATCTTTGATGCTAAGCAGTTTTGTATAGTCAAAGGTTATATGAGAGGAGAAGGAATCAGATTGTGAATTTGTCATTTCATTATTGTCCTCCTTATGCACTGACACACAAACGCACGCACACACACACGCACGCACGCACACGCACGCACAGAAGTGCTTGAGAACAGCAACTCCAAACTTCAATCATGGAAACATATTTATACCACTCCAACGCTAGACACCCATTTTTTGTGACACAGAAAATGTCTTGTGTAATGTCAAGGAACACATTTTCCCCCAAAATGCTTAATGTTCCTTGAATTGATTTTTCTCCTGGTAAATCAGACAGGGAAATAGGGAAATTACTTTTTGATAAGTTACATGTGAAACACCACTTTCTATTCATCTCTGATTACATTCAGTTGCAAATTAATTCAGATGTTCACCTCATCTCATCCAGTTTAAATATTTTTAATGCAATTAAAATGTAATAGGGCTGCTGCAGTCTACCAAATTATATTTTACAATAAGCACTATAAATATCAGCTTATTTTTTTCATAGTTATAGACAGTGTTGTGTGTGATTCCTTTTACTATGCTGTAAATAAGTTTGGGAAAAGGGAATTTGGGCACTGGCAATGGTCTTGATCCATGAATTATATGTTTGTCATGCAACTTAGTTGTCAAATCTGTCAAAAAGCCCCTCACCATCATGAAATATGCATGAGAGTGAAGAAAACGTGATAACATTTCCAGTAAGTGAAAGCTTGGTATTTACGTTTCTGTGGGGTTTAGGGAAAGAACATTTTAATGAACTGACAACAAGACAGCCCTATAAATCCTTACAAGTATTAAGAAATAATAGTGTTTTTGAGATTTGTCTTAAGGTTTTCTGAAGAAAATGTGAGTAGTTCTCGCCAAGGTCGTCTGAGTGGTTGCTAGGGTGTTGCTAAGGTATTCTGAGTAGCCTAATTGATAGGACTTTGCTAGAATGTCTTAAAAGTCTTAAAGGTCCCATGACATGGATTATTTCCTTTTCTTTAAATGCTTTTTAATGTTTCCTTAGGTGTACTTATATTGTTAGTATGATTTTTACATTTAAAATTTAGAAATAAAAAGCATTTTTATATCCTTTTATCCTGGCTTGAATGCTCTGTTTGAAGGGGCGTGTCTGCTGTGATCTCGTCATTATTGCAACACGTTTTCTCTCACAAAATGCTTTCACCACAACTAACAGCAAACACATGAATACAGACTGTAACAGGACTGTAAAATAAAGTGCTACCATTTCTCCTTATAACGTCACAAGGAGGAGATTCAAGATCAGTCCGGTTGAGCTTCCATTTTCTCAAAGGCAGAGAAAGATAACAAAATCTCGATTTACACCAATTAAAATTTCTAGAAACTTGGGGACCATATACAGGCTAGGGGAACTCATATTAATGTAAAAAAAAAAAAAAAAAAAACTCAGAAAGTGAAATTTTCATGTCATGGGACCTTTAAAACCGTTAATGAGAATTGGAAATCATAGTGTAAAGGCATGTAATGAAAGTTCACCCTATTGTCTAAATGTATTTTATAGAAATGATTTGTGAACAGGTGTTCTGACCTTGTAATGTTTCAGAATATTGAATATTTTATCAGGATGTAACTGTACCTTCTGGTTCATCTGCTTCTATCTTTGAGTGCAATGCACCTCAAAATCCATCAACAACCAATGCATAGAAGCAAGTACCCGCTTTAAATTTTTGGGATAATCTGTTACATTAGGATGTATGTCATAATAATACGGAATGGAAGATGTGTTTTTACTTCTGTTTTATAGGGACTTTAAGATTTACAAGAGCTTTGTCCCAAGCACTTCTTCTCATTAACAGTTTTATAACATCAGCCTTCAAATAAGAGGAATAAAATGCCAGGATGTAATAAGAAAACAGTGTTTGGGTGTCCCATACTGAGCTCACTTGCTAAAAACAGTTGGCATTCTCCCATGTTTTTAACTTCACAGGAAGGAAAATATATAAAATTTTGTTTTGAACTTCACTGTGATGATTTCCTCTCAGTTTTGGGTGATGCTTAAAAAGAGGGTTATTGTTGTTGCTCATAGATTGTTTCTAGAAGAGCTGCTGTTGAATATGTGAATGAGATAATTTCCCTTCTTCATCCTATATAGCAGGGGTCACCGAACTCGGTCCTGGGAGGGCCGTGTTCTGCAGTTTTCAGCTCCAACCCTAATCAAAAACACCTGAACAAGCTAATCAAGGTCTTACTAGGTATAATTGAAACTTCCAGGCAGGAGTGTTGAGGCAAGTTGGAGCTAAACATCAAACTAGTACTTCAGGAGGTTAAGTCTATTAGAGTGAGTTAAAGCCTGCTGATTGCAAACTCAACATGAAGAGTCACAGGGGCTTAGCTTGGGGAAAGTTCAAGAAAAGGCGAAGGCTGTCCACTTAGCTGGCTGGATATTGACAGTGATTGAAAAATCATATTTGACATTTGAGTACATCATCATTTTTATGTTATTTTTATGCTATGCATGTCAATCGCATGCATTCTTTGAATGTTGAACAAAAAGAGCTTCTGTATTGCTAAAAGGTGGGGAGGGGGAACACATATGTAGAAATCCATTTGAAAAGTCACCATACATACCAAATATAATATCTATTATATTTATGATTTATGTAGAATGTATGAACCACTATCCATGATCTATTAACTAGGGGATGGAAACATTGATTTTAGCAGTCTTATTATGATATAAACACACTTAGTTTTTGAGAAACCTCTTTTTCTCATAAAGAGATATTCTGGGGATATATACTGGAATTAATATATCAATGGGTTAAAATAACAGATTGTGTTTAAAAATAGAAGATTTTGACTCTGTGACCTCATACAAAATGTTGCTTCTAGGCAGTTATTGAGTATTGCATGTTTTATACAATCAATGTTTCTCATTCTGAGCTCAACACGAGGTTTGAAATACAGTAAGGACAAGTGAGTGCAACAATCACGGGTTAAAGACCAGATGTGACTGCAGAGATCTTTTTAACTGAAAAATTTATTTCTGTGTAATCAGATCAGAAAATACCCACCAGCTTTAATGGTCCACTCAGACTTTCCCACCATTTTCTTGGTGGCAGATGGTTTTGGCACGCCTCAGGCATGTTTGTGCCACAGGTGAGCATCACCTCCATCTTAAAGATGAGAGAATGCTCATTGTGGAGATGAAAGGGTTAGATTTTGAGTGTTGACATGCTGTCGGAGGATATCATTGGAGGGATGACAGTTCAGTGATGGGAGAATAGACGATCAAGCCTTCCTCATCTTGCTACTTGTTATCTGTCGCTGGTGTGTCATGAAAACATGTACTTCCATAATCTCTCTTCAGGGATTCCTCACTAAAATGTTGCTCCCTCTGCAACAGATCTGTACAGGGACATGTTTTTTTTACCTTCTCATTGTCCATATGGCTATAAACCTGAAAAGAAATCCCTGTGGCGACAAATTAGCAATTATTTTCTCATGATATGACCATTATGAGATATGGCCAATAAGATGTCAAGCTAGAAACATACATCAGATGGTCAGATGTGTTTGACACGTTACAAATTGTGAAAAACTGGCTCTTTTTCTGTCAGTGGTCTGGTGGCAGAAATTCATTTCGTCCCATACCTTTTCGGTAAAAGAAAAAGAAAAAGAAAAGAAAAATCTATAGTCATATTCTATAAAGAAACTGACATATACTGTAATAACCCCACACTGAGAATATTCACTGGCATAGCAATGTGGTCTCCACTACATAGGTCATGAATATGGGCCTTTTTGTTTTTGTTTTTCAGTAACAATAGTAGTATTTTATACCCAGTATAAATAACTGATATAAGTGTTAGGAAAATCAGAGAACATTTGGTCCTCAGGCAAAAAACAAATGCAAGTAATTTTGGTTCAAGCTTTTTCAAAAGGAAGTCCCTGCAGGCAGCTGAGGCACATGTCATCTTTTTGTGCTTTTGACCTGAGAGAAATCGAGAAGTGTCATTCCTCTAATGCCTGACAAGCTGAGAAAGGTTAATGGTCATGTATTTCGGGAACATGATTCATTCTGTTTCACCTTATCTGAATGAGAGACTCACGTGGGTTTGCATATCTTTGAATTCATTAGAGCCCATTAGCGACAGGGCTTGTTATAGGCTGATCCATTGCTATATTCAGGATGTGGGGGGCTTTTGTTCTTCAAATGCCAAACGCTTAACGAGTGTGCACCACAGCTACACTACCTTGAACAGAGATCAGGTTTTTAGAGAAAATAAAACGAGACAGAGGATAGACAAGACCAGAAAGTAAAGAGGAAACTTTCAGATGTTTGACAGAATTACTAAATGACAGGAGAATATGATTTGGTAAATAGATGAATATATTTACCATCATTTAAATTATTTAAATTGGAGGATGATAATTTAGGCCAACTCATCAGTATAAAACAAAGCATTTGAGTAACAGTGTAATGCACTGCATAGATGAGTCTAAAAGGCAGTCAAAGTTGTTTTGCATCGATGACAGTGTGTAGTTTCCCCTCAGTCATACAGTGAGTTGTGCTATTGGGAGTGCATTGCTATTCTAATCTCGGTGGTGTTTACATCCCAGTGTTATAATTTCACACATGATCACACACACATACACACGCTCTGATGCTTGGACATGCAGTGCTGACTTTCCACAAGCAGATGCTCTCTCCTGCCACATCTGCTAAGAACAAATACAGAAGTGATGATAAAATAGCATACTTTGCTTTTCATAAGCCTACATAAATTAGTTATTATATTATATCGACTCAGTGAAGTCAAGTCAGCTGGTCATATATATATATAAAAAAAAAAAAACACCAATTCACATTCTTTCACCTTTTGACCCAATACTTTTAAAGCACTGGTTTCATTGCTGATGGAAAATTCAGATATTAAATTTAACCCTGATATAAAGGCTTAAACCAGTGAAAGCAACTATTACAAGTACATCACATGAACCTGTCAATTTTCGAACTTTATGACTCCTATTAATCTTGCCATCTGCCTCCCCAGCCTTGTGTTTTCATGAGTGGTTCGCTTCAGATGGGAAAAGGCCTACACAGTGGCATCATTATGCCCGCTCATCCCAACTGCTTTTTATAGGTTATTGATTTCATAATAATGTACGTTGTAAATCTTGTGAGATTATAACAGTGGTTTATCTGGCACTATCTCTGAATTTATTACTTGCAGGACCTAAGAACAAAATGAAAACTGAAAACAGGGAGCCAACAAAAGGGTAACAACCAGTCTAATTATCTTTCTTTCAAGGCATCAGTTATGGCAACTAAGCTTTAGCTTTCATTTACACCTCTTTTACACCTAAACACTTTATATTGTTTATAAAACTTAAGACTCGTCCACGCCCCCCTAAAACGCCTAGTTTAAACATGCCCCCACACGTCTATATCACGAGGTGAGAAGATTTGCATAACGCTGCCCAAATGTTCATGCAGAGAAAGAATGCATAACCTTTGATTCTCGCTGAAGTATTGTTGTCACCGGCATCATGTCGTGGAGACGCTGTTTCATCGTGAAAGCGAACAGTATGGCGGGGGAGTAACATTTCCATCACACGCTTGAGGTATTCGGCCAATCACAACGCACACCTCACTTTTCAGACCGATGCGCTTTGTAAAAAAAAAACTATGTGTTTCAGAAGGTGGGGCATAGAGGGGAAACAATAATGTACAGTATGTGGAAAATAATGTGTTTAATAACCTTAAACCGCATAAACACATTTGGCATATTTTTTTACATTCATATTTGTATAAATAAACATTACAAGATAAAGTCTTCATTTAATATTCATATATACAAATATGAGCATTAAAATACATTTGTATTTGTACTCAAATTAATTAGTGATGCCTGAAGCATTTTCACAGCACCCATAGCAAGATATATTTTTATTTTATTTATTTTTTTTCATGCTATTTTAAGGATTTAATGTGCACCTGTCATGGACTAATCACTACCGATTTTTTACAATTTCCATTCAGTAGGTTCAAACGTTAGCGAGAGCATTCATAATCTGTTTTTCACTACCATCTTGTCGTACAGAGACGTCATTTATTTTTCAGGGAGCCAAGACAATAGGAAGGCAAATAATCAAATCAGTTTCCCTGAGGTTCCAATCAGACTCTAAGCGATGGTGGGGTGGGGGAGGATCCAGATGATGCTGATGATAATAACTGCATGATTTTTGACAAAAGGTTTTTACAGGGAAATTATGGAATGATTTGATTTCCATGCTACATTTCCGCATGGTACAAAAAAGATGGGCCTTAATAAATCCTACCCTGTGGTGAATTATAATTGGTAAGCAATAATTTGGAGAGTTTTTTCTTTTGGGTAATCAAAATCAGACAACCACTTGGAATATTAAGTGCAAATTGGAGCTAAAAAGCAGTTTTGTTTTTAACAATCAACTTCATTGTCCTCTACCCACAAGTTGATTGAAGGGTGCATTTACTAATTTCCTCTTGAAAAAAAAACAAAAAAACAAAAGTGGAAGCCTGTCTGAGGGAGCATCAGACGAACACAAGCAGTATGGCAAAAGCAGCAGGTGAATGTTTTAAGTGACAACATCTACCAGCCGGAGAAGGTGTGTGTGAGGCCATCCGCCAACCTTTTCTCCACAGGTCACTGCCATGTCAGACGCCACCGACGAGGTGTTCATGGCAACCGCAGCCTAGGAGAACAATAGACGCACCACAGAGCACAGTGGATTGGTTTCCAAAAATAGGCAAATCTGCCACTAGCTGATAATTGTGTGTGTTCAGCTTCATCCTATTCAAGCCTTAGATCTCTCATCTTTCAACAAGAGAATGCTCATTTGACACAAAGCCAAATACACTACAGAGGACAGGATGAGAGATGGAGAGCCCTTTGTGTGTAATTCAGAAGATCAAGCTAGACGAAGAGACAGGAGAATTAAATGAAGCAGTCCAAACTAATACATCAGGTTTCTGAAGGTGAAACATGTGTGTTTACTGTGTCCAGCACGTCAAATTATTGAGCTGCCACACTTCATCAAGAGCCTCCTTAATCACTTGTTATTTGACTAATGATATGTTGTAGGATTGTCTCCTTCACAATGTCCCGGTATCGGGGGGATGAAGTTGGAAAAGAACTGTGAGATTATTACGATGTTTGTTTTTGAAAATGGCAGTGCATTGGTGCATCATCCGTCACCAGGATTTGTGAGCATCACATCACGGTTAATTGATCATGGAGCATGTCTCAAATTTATTCTTGATTACGGATAGAGGAGAGGGAATAATTGTAATGATGCAACCACGGAACAATGCAACTCACACATTCTATTTCTTTCTTTGTCTGGTTAGAAAATTCGCAGAACAACAGTAAATGTGACTGCACCTTTAGTCAGTGTGTGAAATTCTGTGAATTATGCAAAGACATACATTTCGCAGAGGGTCCAAGTTGGTTACTCAGATTAGTGAGCATTAAAAGGCCATCGTCTATTATCAATAGTGCCTACAGAATTTATAGAGTAAACCCTGGCTAAACTGGTGAGCTCTTTACTTCAGCAAATGAATTTCATGAGAATCCAGGAATAGACATTAATGCAAGTAATTACATATAGTACATTGCCACCTGCTCTGGATTATGCAATCACAATAAATTTGTGTTCCATTCTATCTGACCTGTTGTATTGCATTAATCAGTAATCTGTAATATTACTTTGTTTACAGTGTGACATTCAGATGTGTGATAAAATAGTCTACCATTGTAAAGTAATGACAAAATGTTACCAATTATGTTAGACATCTATTATTAGCTGTAGTTACTTGGTTTTATGTTTTGAAAATAGTAGATGTACTGTATGTGGAAAAGGTGTATGTGTGTATTTAGGCATAATGGCTGAATATGGAACATTTATATCACAGTGCGATGTTAATTAAAGTGTTCTGTTCTAAATAAATAAATAAATCATCTTTCTCATAATTAAATCTGTTAAATCAACTATCTGTCTATCTATAAGCTTGTTGTTCATTTTCACTGTATTATCTTCCTGCCTTGTTCTTATCCTTACTGACAGCTCAGGCTTATCATGTCTGAAAAATGTCCAGTGTAAAGTGGAGGAAGCCTTCTGATCTAATTATTTCCCCTGCTAATCTGAGCATGCACAGGTGGGCTGCTGACCGTTATGCCATTAGTTCATCTCCATGCATTCAAGTGACTTGAATTGTCACCCACTTTAATAGGGGGCATGCAGGACACCCAGATAGTGTCAGTCATTTGTCATATTTTGGTTTAACTTTGGACTGTGAATTGTGTTCGTTGGGTCATCAGCATTTGCCTGATATAGACATTGATGAATTAATGAGCTGGCATGTGCATCAGAAAATCATCTTGTTTGCAAGAGAGATGGAGTATTTAGAGTGTTTTTCAGAATAATAACAGTCAGAAATATTAATATTTTAGGGTTTATCTAAAAGGGTCTAGTAAACAACCCACTGTGCTACTACCTTGTCGTGGTAGGGTTGCTTGTGTGTCCCAGTGACTCTTGGCAGCTATGCCGGGAGATATTGATAAGCTGAAATAACCAAAAGTTATCAAAGTATTAAGAAACCGATTTGCTGTCCTGACCGAAGACCACCAAAACACCAAATTGGAAACCATCAAGATGGTGTTTCTAGAGACAGCTACCAGTGTCCTGGGCTACAAAAAGAAAAAGTTCAAGCAATGGAGAACACCTGGAACCTGGCTAAAGATAGAAAAGCCACAAAGCTGGCCATAAAATCACCAAGACTTCTTAAAAGGGAAGCATACAAGGCCAAAGATAAAGAGGGCAAGAGAAGTGCCAGAAATGTCAACAGGGCCTTTGTAGAGGAGCTAGCTGGAGAAGCTGAACTGGCTGCTGCAAGAGGTGAGATGAGTGTTGTGTACAAGATCACCAAACAACTTACTGCTATCGACCAATAAAAAGCTGCGAGCTGGTACAGAACTGAACAATTTATTTTCTGGAAATCTGCAACGTGATTCATGTTGTTAATCTAATTTAAATTGTTCCACTGAACAACACAAGGGTGAGTAAACGACAGAAGAACTTCCCATTTAAAGTTAAAAAGAAAAAGGTCTGATAACACTTTTTACAGCAGCATGCTTAATGTTTTTCTGGTTACACACTGTGTTTTGCAATAATGACGCTTTACAAACTGTGACCACTTTTGAAAATATTTGTAATATATTCACTCTCATTGCAAGTATTTTAAAATAAATGTATGCTGATATGTCCATTGATGTCAGGCTAGCTATTATTTGCCATGACCCCTGCTGTTGTGTCACTGAACTGGGAAAAACCCCTGAAAAGGCCTTTATTTAAATGAACTCAGCGCAACCTGGTGTTTCGACTATACAAGTAAAAAGTGGAGGATAAGTCATGCAAAAAGGTTCAAGAAGTGATAAATATGATCAATTGCTTCAAAAGAAGATATATATATATATATATATTCTATTATGAGGCTTTATTGACACTGTTATGAAACCAAATGTTCAGAAAAGATTGTTGTGTGAAAATTTGGAGTTTTAAGAGACTGCACGCAAACTACATTCAAACTGACTTTTGGTATGACCCAATTTAAAAACAGCATAAAATATTCCAAAAGGATTAATGCGGGTATATTTTTAGTTCGTTGTAGTAAAATGACTAAGGGTTTCCTGTAACAGTGGGAGCTAATGATCTTTCACAACCTTCATGATGGTCTTTATTAAATAAAGCCTTCTAGTTAGGCTGATGGAAATCTTCAACATGTGATTAAATACTTTATATGGAGATGATACGGCAATTAATTCATCTTATTCTGTGATGCATTAGAATGAAGCGAATAGATTAGCATGACAGAACGTTGAGCCATTTACTGCATTAACTATTTGATTAATGATATTGCCATTCAATTTAATGGAGAGATTTTTTTTTTTCAGGGTTTTTGCATCGAATTCTGTTTACTATGAGTGGGGTAATGCTGGTAGAATCTCTCTCTATAGACTATTAACATAATATGTTTAAAATAAAGATGATGGGTAAAGCACTAAAGAAAACAGAAGCAGTAGAAGATTTGTGGCACATTCTGCATACAGTAAATTTCTAAACCCTGCTGGCCATGATGAGGATTGTCCTGGTAAATGGCTCTTTGTTAATCCAATTCCTGACACCATGCCAAAAAAATAATTCTTGTCGTCAGCCTGCCACCTCTCTAAATTTGCATCTGACTGTGCTGGCACATTTCAATTCTGTTTAGCATTAGTAGGAGAGAAAATGTGTTGTTACTCATTTCTCCAAATTAAAACTAGGCCATGTTTGCCAGTTCCTCTCCAAAAGAATATATTCCTATCAATTTATTTGGATCACCCAAAATATTTAGTCAAGATCTTTTAGCAGTTACTGTATGTGCTTTCAATCAAAATGCACAAATTCTTAACCAGCCACACTGTTTTAGTCTACAGTGTTTTTGCCATTTAACCTATGTGTGGCAATGATGCTGAATTATAATGGTTTAAAAAAATCTGTGGTTGATGAACACATTGTATGTAAACCATTATAAGTAATCATATATGTTATGAAGTAACATTACGTACTATGTTCCAGAATACTATGAATTAAAATAATTGAGAACAATCACAAACTGTCCGTCGAGCTCCCTCTAGTGGAAGAATAAGAGAAGAATATTGTTGATTTAAAAGTAATGTTTATTATTTACATTAATCATATACAGAGGACACCAGAATTGTCACAAGATCAAAAGTCCAATTACACAAATGTGTTTTTTTGAGCAGTAATTGTGTTCATGACAAACGTTCCAGCATGTAATAAAGATCTATTTAAACTTTTTAACACTAGTTCAGATTTTATTCATCAAGAGTGATTTGTTGGTAAAAACACTGTGACTCATTTAGTTGTATAATCACGTGCAGGCCATTAAAATTCAAATCAATCATTGACACGCTGCTCTTCTGACGCCTCAAACTTGAAGGTACAAAGGATGCCCCAGTGATCGCTGATGAAATAGTCACACTTCAACTTCTCCAGACCAATCAGGGTCATGCTTTCTGGCCGTAGCTGGGCACCCTCGGCGGCTGCTCTGAGGAACAGTCTGTCAAAACGCAGGCGTATAGAATGAGGGATTTCTTTGTTATCATTAATGGATGTGTCCCAGGTGTATTTGCTTTCCTCTGGTTCCCCCAGCATCTCCCACACATCAGAGATACCATCCGGCAGCCCCCCGAGCTTCTTCACCTGTCATAAAACACAGAAAAACAAACAAACACACCATATTTTGACATAATATTGCAAAGGTTTATGTAAGAGGACGTTTGAGAGGAGAGTGGCAAACATGCTAGGATCATGCACAACCTCCCAATCTCTAAGGTTGGTATCTCCTCCAAATATAACTGTGTGGTCCTCTGGAGCTTCTTTGATCCATTTCCAGACTCTCCGCAGCTGATTCAAGCGTTCTTGAGAGTTGGACTTACAGCTCTCCAAATGAGATGTCATAATGCATAGTGGATGCCCTAAAAAACTCACCTAAACGATTGTGCAAATGAGTAGCAGAAACAGGATGATAAAATTTTTACGATTTAAATCACATTGTGACCTTTATGATCTCAACGGCTCGCAACAAGTTTCTTACGTGTGCTATCAGCAGGTTCCTACCCATCTCTGTGGTGGGGTACTTCACTATGTTGCTCTGGAGCAACTGCACTCTGTCCTTTCTGAGCAAAATGGCAGTGAAATAGCCATCCTCACTTCCTGAAACACAAAGTGATCAAATATTCATACCAGAAGAACTGCATTTATAAAACTGAGTTTGTATGCAACATTAGGCATACCTTGCAGAACCTGATAGTCTTTCATAATGTTCTGTAGTATCGTCAAACAACCAGGAACAAGCTCTTGTAACAGTACTACATCTGCACGGTACCTGTATTAAGATGATAATTCATCCATTAAATGATTTTGTAAACTGATTAGAGCATTTAACTGTTAAATGCTCAAAAGTTTAAGTGGGTTATATTTTCAAAGTTAAATTCTTATTGTGTTCTTTGCATATTAGGTTAAAACAATAAACACATTTGTAGGTCAAAACATTATTTGTTTGAGCATCTCATGCTTTTAAGCAGTCATTGTTTTTAAAATTATGTTATGTGCTGCTAATAGTGCAGAAATCAAACACTTCATTTTTAAATGCAAATCTAAATTATTAATTAATCAATTTGTTTACAACTATAGATTCTCTAAAGCTGATCAGTTTTTGGTAGTTAAGTGAAGTGACATTCAGCTAAGTATGGTGACCCATATTTAGAATTTAAGCTCTGCATTTAACCCATCCAAAGAGCACACACACAGCAGTGAACACACAAACCATGAACACACACCAGGAGCAGTTTGTGGTTCGGTGCCTTGTTCAAGGGCACCTAAGTGATGGTATTGACGGCCCGAGATTCGAACCCACAACCCTAGGGTTAGGAGTCAAACTCTCTAACCACTAGGCAATGACTTCCCCACTACTTAATTTATTCACCTCTATGAATGTGCATGAGAAATCTATCATTTTTAATGTTTGATCTGCATTCTTAAAATATCTGCACGAAAAACATAATGGTGAGTAACACTTACTTTCCAAATTGTGACAGTAGGCCTTTGACCCGGTGAGAGATATTCTCTGAATCGAGGCAATCTATATTCCAGGATAACACAGTTAGATGACTGTTTCTGGAGCTGGACTGGGTTTCCTGTTCATCAGTCGACTGATCTGTGAAAGATCTTCCCCAGTATGCCTGTTGTAAGGGAAAACTAGAATGTTTTGTCTGGGTTGACTTGGATTCTGTTGGTGGAGAGTGTATACCCTGGATTGGAGGGGTTTGTGTTGACAGCGTTTGGAAAGACTGGAGTTGAGGAGACTCAGTCTGGGTTGACTGGTCGCAGGCAGACTGAGCTGATGCTTTCTGTGAACCGCTGGGCTCTTCTCGATGAGCGGAGCTTGCCTGTGAAGTTGCAGGCAAAATGATTCTTGTTTTTTGGCTCTTCTTTTTGTTCTTCGATCCTGCAGAACTTTTTTCAAGGTGCTCAGGCAGGTGTTGTGAGGGTGATAACTGTTCAGCAGTGACTAGAGTGCACTCACTGTCTGTTTTCATTTGACATGCAGCACTCTGTCTCTTTTTACCCTTTTTGTTCTTCTTCCTAGTTTTCCCCTTAACTATGGTATCCACAAGACATGGTGCAGTGTCACTACAGTACACAGGGAGCTCTCTTGAGCAGGTATGACTGTATCAGGAAAGTAGGTCAACGTCAAATGTTTTGCTTATACACAAGACATGGTGCATAAGCAAACAGTTAACAGTAATTGGCACTGTGGCATTAATAACAGATAATAAAAACTCTTAATTCTTCTTGTTGATACTGAATAATAGCACACATTCAAACAGTTCTTACCTTGAGCAGGTTGTTTCATCCATTTTAATAGGGAAAATCGTTCAATACAGGTTTGTGTTCTTCTTGAATATTTTCTGGTCTCTTCTGGATTCAGTTCGTCTTCTAGGGTTTGGTCCTTTGCAAACAGTGACTATTGTGCAGTCAAGTTTAATCTGACATGAACAAGTTTTTTTCAGCATATGCTTATGAAAAGCATAGTTAACCCATTACAAAGCATGCATTATGCCCAATATAACAATAGCATGAAAATTATGCAACAGGTTACGCCTAGGTTTATAGATAAAGGCTGGCTATGTGATCGTCTCATTTCTTAACAAAAATTAGATTTACCTCGGTCGAATTAATACGTTCACGGAACACGGAATCGGTGTAAACGAAAAATATAATTCTATAACAGAATTGGCCTACAGTAAAATATTTTAGAAGTTATTAACTAACAATTGTGAGATATAAAGAAGCAATTAAGAGATGAAGAGATGAGATATATTTCATACTTACTGTCAGCTGTTCTTGCATGAAATATTATCCCTTTCTCTAGTCTGAATTCTGCAGAGAACAGCTGTTTTTGCGTTTCGATTTGGTCCAATCCGTGTCACGTGATGGTGAAGTTTGTCCTTTTAAACCACAGCGCTGCAATGGCAAAACAATCAAATATCAGATCATTAATATCATAACTTACGGTATAAACAAATTAATGCATATTAATTTTTATTAATTATATCTTTTTAGGGAGGCTAGGAAAATAAACATCGAATTATTTGGTCCAAGTGTCAAGTATAAGTCTCCCAAGTGTACACGAAACCTATCGAAACGGACCAATCAGAGAAAACCCGCCCCTTTCAGCTACAGATACCATAGACATATATAGGTCTATGATAGATACAGTCGGCATCTAGTCATAGCTGGGGGCGTGGCGAGGGCGGAGTCGGCGTGGGGGAAAACACTGCGAGCATCGTGTGTCAATGGCAAAATGCACATACTGAGCACTCATTCCCAGAGACACGTAGAACAATTGTTGTCTCTTTTAACTTTAATATTCATATACACTAGTCCATATCGATATTTGATTCATTTTACAGTCCTAATATAGATGCATTCATTTCATTAAAAAATAGCCAAATCCCGTGACGTTCTGCTTTATACAGCAAGTTCTATTTTTGACTGGATTCCGCGATTCAGTAGTTTCGCAAACACAGACGGGGTGAATTTATGAATGAAAGTGTACACGTTCTGACACAAAACTAAGTTGTTACGTGTCCACATGCTTTTTTAAGTGGGTTTATGTTCGACACAAGGCTAACGTTACAAAGTTTTGCTTCAGGTAGAATGATAAGGCTAATTATATATGCATTCCACTTTCTGAAACAACCTTACACAGTTTTGATAGCGTTAATAATGACCATGATGTTAATATAGCCTGTCTGTGATGAATGCCGACTCTACTCATACACATGCTTAGTCTTGGGATTGCAAAACTTCCCTTGATCATCCTCAAAACGTATTGCTTGTAGCCATTTTGTCATCCTTTCCGGCTCTGTATGTTTATTAGGAAGGATGTAGAATTTCAATTCATAATTTGTTAGTTTATTGGAGGTACAGAAAACGACACAGCAACTCTTCGGCGTGATTGTCCCCGTTTATTTCAATTGTCGCCAAGGCAAATGTCTTCCCCCACGGGGTAAATTCACATCACGTGACGGGGCGTTCCCGGGGGCGTTCCCAGACCAACCGTCTGTATCTATGGTTTGAATGATGACTATGATGATTATTACTATTATTGTTGTTTGTGTGGCTAGATGTTTATGTGATATAATAATACTGATGTATTATAATGAAACTATAATAATATAATAATAATAACTATCATAAAATTAAAATAATAAACATTCTTAAATGTTGTAGGCTATCTGGTTGTTTGGGGTTGTGGTCGTTATAATATTGTTAATATATCATAATTAATAATTCTTATAGAATAAACGTAGTTTTAACAATAGTATAATTGTGTAAAATCCGTAAATACGAAACAACAACAACAACTACACGACGCTTGGATGAGATGTGTATTTCTGCAACATCCCAGAAATCCCGTCACGTGTCTCCCTCCGCCCTGCTCGTCTCCTACACACTCCTCCGCGCAAACATACTCACTCAAAATCTCTCTAGCAGTATCAGACCTCTACCTCAACATCACTGGTGCGGTACCAGACCTTCATCCCAACATAACTCCAGCAGCGTGTATCCAGCGCGAGTTCGCTATGGAGTAGCAGAACGGAAGCTGATTCTCGATGTCATGGAAACAGATGCTTGGATGAGAGCGTCACATCCCACTGGTACAGCTACAGATGACAATAGCGCACCCTCTTTCTGTTGACTTTCTATTTTGGCCCATTGTGTATGGTGATTTGCTTGTTTTATGAAACTAAGTGTGGCAGTTGTGCTAGATAATGTAAAATAAATAACATCGCAGATAATATAATGTATTTCAGAAACACATGTAGATCTGTCCAGAGGTATCTAAGCCCTCGTGGCTGGTTGCTATGATGGGTGGAAGTCAAATCACAAAAGGCCCAGCCACAAATAGGATCTAGAATTGCTTTCAATGTTTATTAATTGATTATTGCTGCTGTTGCATTGTTATTTTGTCCTGTTTGTTTGTGATACCCTAACATGTGTTGTCTCCTCTTGTCTTTAACTTAAGTTTGAATAAGGAATGACTGTCAGAAGCCATTGCTGTAAAAAGGTAGCAGTGGCATCATGAATTTCTCACCAATTCTCTTGCTCTTCTGTATCAGAGGCAAGCATATATTTCTGCAGTAACACCAAGACAAAGCTGCACTGCCATTCTAGATTATATTTGGAATCCATAAATAGTATTTATTTTTTTAAAGAGCTGCAGTTCTGAAGTATGTTGATACATGTAACATAACATAACGTATATATATATATATATATATATATATATATATATATATATATATATATATATATATAATATATATATATATATATATATATATATATATATATATGTGTGATTTTTTAAAATGGCATGGTTGAACCTTAAGAAAAATTCTATATAATTTTATTTTATTTTTTTAAGTTTGCATATGTGTTTATGTGTTTTATTTTTTGTATCATATTTGATACATCAGACTTTTATGGGTAATATAGTATTATATAGGAGGGGACAAAAACATTTTACAATTTAGTTTTAGTCCAGTAGCTTTAGATCAGTAAATGCTCACCCTGAAATATTTGTAATAATATTAAAGTTACACTCATATTTACTTTGTAAAAATCATTAAAGATTTCACAGCAAAAATACACATCTACCACAACCTGAAGTTGGACATTTTTTAGGAGGCCTTTTACCTGCTAAAAATCTATTGACTGTGAATAAGAGGGCAGAAGGCATATACTTTTTTTGTGCAGTCTGCCATTTAGCTTGTGCACAAGTTTTTTTTTATAAGCATTTGAGCACACAAAAAACACTTGGAAAATAAAAGTTTATTGGAACTCAAGCTTGTTTTTTTTTCAGATTTTGGTTGTTATGATGCAGTGGCTGTATAAAGGGTTTTTTGTTGTGTTTTATGTTGTTATATCAGAATCTAAAATTACAAACCCAAATATTTATTTCATTGTGTATTTGTTGAGCTTCGTTGATACAGTATCGGGACAGTGCTGGCAGGCCGCAATCTACTCTGAGAGCGTAGTGTCTCCGGAGCTGAGGAGCAGCAGTATTCTGAGGGTTCCAGATGTGTTATCTCTGGCCCAGTGTGCAGGGGCCTGTTGTGATCTCCCAGGCTGTAACCTGGCCTGGTTTTTTGAGCGCCGCTGCTATGTCCTCAGTTGTCAACACAAAGAGAACTGCCAGCCAAAGAAGAGACCTGGTACTGACTCTCTCCTGGCATTTTTGCAACGTGGGCCTCCAAAACACTGGTTCTGCAATCCCTGGTTCGAGGAGAGTCTTTCCCAAACCACTGGCAGCCCCTGCCCAGTCACAGGGGCTCGGAGGGCCCCATGAAGGACCTTGCCTTGTTGGAAGGCATTCAGGAAAACACTGATGTTGAGTATGCTGAGGGTTTCAGAAGTTTGGATGACAAAAGGGCTGGAGACAGAAATGTTGCAACAGTAGAACAAGAAGGGCAGCCTGGGCTATATGGAAAAAGAAAAGAAGGATTCAACCAATCACAGACAGAGGAAATTGGTGAGGACAGACTAACGACAATGCAGGGCTCTCTTGAAAGCAGCCCCTTACCTCCAAGTCCCATTCCAGACATGAAAAATGAAAGCAAATCATCTCTTATTGAAGCAGATTCTGATGTTACGCCTTCAGTAATCATGGCACTTAACACATGGGTGAGTGTTGCAGATTCATGCATATTATATCCAGATGCCTTCAAGACATTAAAAAAATGGACAGGTAAATGTTTTAAAGCTTAGGGTCAGCAAGGGATAAGTTATTTATAATTATACAAAAGATTTCTGTCTGAAATAAATTCTGTTTTCTGTATCACAGTTTCCTTAAAGTGGTGATATGATGCTTTCTTAAAGATCATTATTTTGTGTATTTGGTGGAACAGAATCTGTTGACATGCAAAAAACATAATTTTTCAGATACTGTACATTATTGTGTAGGTCTTCTATGCCCCGCCTCTCTCAAACGCATAAGCTGTGTCCAAATTCAGGGTCTGCATCCTCCTTAGGATCCTTCCTACCCGGTTGAAGGAGGATGGGTCCTCCGACGACCGCAAAAACTGGAAGTCGGTGTTTGTGAATTTGGACAGCCTACCCTTCTTTCAGTTCCCTCCCTTAACCGTTGCTCATGTCCTGTCGCCTAGCAACCGTGACAGCGCCAAGCAAGACGCCGGTGAAGAGCTCATCGTTCTCTCCCCGGAGCTTTATAAACACTTCTGTCTGCTCTTTCGTCCTTAGAAGCGTTAAAACAGCTTCAATCACTAACAAATAAGCTGTGTGTAAGGGGATATTCACACAGGCAGTAAGGAAGAAGCTAGTTTACAAAAGTAAACGTTTTTTTTTTTTTTTTTTTTTTTTTACATATACACGTACACATGTAAAAAAAATGCTTAACGCTAAAACAAAATGCCTAACTAGAAAACATTTTTAAAAAACATCGAAAATAATACTCCTCCCCCACTCCGCTACCGCTCGCTTCGTCCTGCCGAAAAGAATTATGGGATAGGTAGGACACGAAAGGATCCACCACACCCATCCTTCTAATTCGGGGAAAAGGAGGACGCATTTGTGGGCCGCATTTGAAGGATCCTACGAATTTGGACAGCCTTCGTCGCGGCGCTGTGACGTAACATCCTTCAAATGCGTCCTCCGAAGGATGTAGACCCTGAATTTGGACACAGCTATAGTTTTCTACAAAGTCCCTCCTTCCGAGAACGCAGTCTGCTCTGATTGGCCAACTGACCCAGTGCATTGTTATTGGCCGAACACCGCAAGCACTCGTCGGACATGTAACACCCCTTTCCATAATCGCGAGCTGAGCTTCTTCTTTCAAAATTAATGTCAAGACAGTTAATAATGTACTTAGTTTTACCATCAGTTCAAGTACACAAGCTATGGAAGGTTAAGACAGCTGACTCCACTGTGAGTAATCTTCTCTCTCTCTCACTGATGCAAGCGTGCACACACACACACGCGATGAACAAAACTCCGCATTTAAACAGTTAATTGCAAATACTTAAAACTAATAATAAAAGATACTCCCAGCAGTGTTAATTTCGTTGACTAAATATTTTCGTCATTATTTTCGTCACGAATATATTTTTGCCGACGAAAACGAAACGAAAACTAAAATAGAAGGCACTGATGGAGAATAAAACTATGACTAAATTGATTGACATTATCGTCAACGAATAAAGGACGAGACGAAAATAGACTGTGACGAAAATCAAATCAGCAGACGGGAGAGAAGCGAGGAATGAGCAAAAGAACCGGCAAAACAGAACAGACTGCATGAGAGAAGAGAACCAATCAGAGCCTGACTTATTGAGACGTGAAGCGAAGGTTTTCAGTTTTTATGAGACTTAGGTCTCTGCAGAGCAAAAGTGGGCGTTTATCACCATATGGGTGTTTTGAAACTGCTGGGTGTTTCTGAATCATGCAATCTAAATTACCCAATTAAATTACCTTACCCAACCCCACCCCTAAACCTAACGTCACTATTACATCAACTAATCAGGTATCATGGTGTAAAAACACCTTGATCTCGTAACTCCCATTACTTTCCTGCAGAGACCTATACTTGGTTTTTATGAGCTCCCGGGAAGTCGGCATTCGAAGAGGTGATAGGGACATTCTGGCGTTGTATTGCGCCTGCGCGAATTTAACTGCTACTTTGTGACGTTCTAATTTAACGGTCTACTACGGGAGAACAGCTGATTTGCCGGAGTCGCTACAACGTGAGAGGTTAGGTAAATAAATGTTATGTTTTTAGACTTATTTACATCATACAATATTAAAAACTCCTCTTCTGACAAAAGATTGTCATTTAACGCCAAAAGCAATCCTTCTCTTGCTTTTTTAAATTATATATTTTTTTGGATCTCAATAAATGAATTAATGCTGCGTTGCGCTGTTCTGTTTTACCGTTGCTTAGTGACTTTTACGTTCTTGGCTACAGCGGTGTGACGGCAAACTTCCGGTCGCTGTAGCCGTTCCATTCGCAGCTGTTGCTTAAAGTCCCTACTGTCTAAAAGAGCGACAAAATGTCCACAGCTCACTTCACGTTTGACGACGAACAAAACAAAACAAAGTGTAAAGTACGCGGAGCGCTCATTCGTGGCAAGAACACAACCAATTTGAAAAGACATTTACAGACGAGCCACCCGGACATTTTCTCAAATGTAATTTCACAACGATGTTCTTTTGTTTATTGAGCTAAGCAAAATTGGAATAGTGCAGTGCGTAGATGTTGTAGCATTAAATATTACGAACTGAAAAGTACTGTAAAATAGCCCCTTCTTCAAATTAGATGCGAGCACAATACTAATACGTAATATCATGATAAATACATTTGATTAATACTAATGTTTAGTATATTTTATAATGTTCTACTTGTTGACAATATCACAAATATTTCTATATTAGTCATGTGAAACATGAATGTTCACATCCTATCATTATACATACAAATCTAGCAATATTGTAGTATTTAAAACATACAATATTGCTAGACAAATGAATACCTTATAAAATCTTGTTACTTTTTTTATCCACACAACTTATTAAATATTTACTTTAAATGTATGCACTTATTGTTCAGCTCAGCTGTAAGCTTTAAGGTCCTGGACCTAACGTTATTTTTCTTTTATTGATGGTCAATTGGCAGCTAGTTATTGTTTACATTATCATGACAGTGTTTGTTGCTGCATAAAAGCTTTTGAATCAAAATAAAGACACAGTTGTGTTGAAATAAAGTTGAATTTGTGTTTTATATATTTTGGTTAAGTTTGTTTCCTATACCAGCTGTAAAAAATTGTCTAGTAAATCTGTTATTGATTTTAGTCTTATTTTAGTCGACTAAAATACCAAGCAATTTTAGTCGACTAAAATACCAAGCAATTTTAGTCGACTAAAATAAGACTAAAATTTAAAAAAATCAGATGACTAAAACTTGACTAAAACTAAAAAGAATTATAGTCAAAAGACTAAGACTAAAACTAAATTAAAATTTCGTGTCAAAATTAACACTGACTCCCAGTAGCTGATTCAGAATCGCCGGAATGTTGTATCAGAATTACCTCCTCTACTAGGTTCACGAAACTTTCATCCATAAAATGCATTGCTGTTCTGTTGTAACTTGTAAGTAATCTGAAAGATTCCTAAATGCATCTACTTTCGGAAGGCCAAATGAAGTGTTTTGCTTTCACCTAGAAACACACAGCATCTCTCTGACATTGCTGCTTCAACACTAACTGCATTTACTGAAACCACGCCTTCTTTCTTTGCGTAAACATTTGGGCAGCATTAATACATTTTCCACATAGTGAGGTAGACATGTGTGGGGCGTGTTTGAATGAGTTGTTTTAGGCATAGCAGAGTCTTAACTTTGATAAAGAATATCTCTTTGGTTTTGAGACTTTAGTCTTTGCAACTTCAGGGATCTTATCTATGCCCAATCAGCTTGTAACACTCCAAAGAGAAAGGAAAACTTTAAATTGCATCATATGACCCCTTTAAGCAGTGCAACTGTTTTCAATATTACTGTAATAATAAGAAGATTTTGTTCTTAAGCACCAAATAAGCAAATTATTTTTTTTAAAATATCAACATAAAATTGGCAAGGCTGTTGGCAGGGTAATCAGCTATGAAAGGAACTGGTTTTCATGATCAATTCATTATCAGAGCTTAAAAATTTCATGATTCCATTTTAATGTTGCGGCGTCATTTGGAAACATGGTGTCTTAAATGTACTCTCACTCCAAGCCAAGTGCTTAATCAGTCTTTCATGCCTCATCTGCTGTGTGAAATCTGGAAATAACACATCATTATCCTCTTGGAGTCACTTTTTTCTTAACTCATTCAATTTTACCTTTTATTGCTTTGTCCTGGTGTAATGTATTCATTCACAATGTATGTATTAAAATGGTTGAAAATTTTCGAAAAGCAATTTTCTTTTATCATTAAAGGTTGAAGAAGTCCCACTGAACATTTCATTTGCAACTGTTGCACCTAACGACCTGCAGGATATCGCTGTGGTACGAGTGTCTAAACTTGTGTGTTTTGTTTTGGAATGTTGTAGAGGGAGACGCACAAAAGTGAGGAAGAAAACCAAGTACACAATACTAGACAATATGGATGAGCAGGAGAGGATGGAGCTGCAGCCAAAGTACAGTAAGTTTCAGACCCGATTTATTTTATGCCACAGTATTTTTTGCTGTGAGGTAAAAAGACAAACACTCTTGAAGTAGTTTACATGACCCTGGTCATCATAGACAGACCATTAGATTCGTAATTGCAGTCACTGCATTCACTTATCTCAATTTGTCATCTTCAGACATTAAACACAGGAGCACAGAGCAGGACAACCTTTTCAACAACGGGAAATCTCGAAACAGAGCCAATTGAGTGGTCAGAAATGGAGACACTCTCAGCCTTTGTCCTGTGGAAGGTTGAGTCTCACATGGACATTTCTTTATAGTGGATATTTACAATGCAAGGGTATTGTTGAATACTCCACAAATACAGATTTAGACCGGCTGAATGAATGGGCTGCTAAACTTATCGACTATTGAGTGCAGTTAGTCTTGTACACTGTAAATGCAAACATGCTATTTAATTAAAAATATTAATTTGACTTTAATCAGTTTTTATCAACCTGCTATTTACACTTGCTTTTAGTAAGTTACTTGTACTTTGAGGTTGAAAAATCTTACCAGCTCAGTTTACTTGAGTTAGATTAATTTAGAAAAAGTAAGTTCATGATCTGTGGGCATGCGCAGATCAGTCCTCTCTACGCTAGACGGCGATATTTGTTCACCACTATGGCCCCTCCCTTCAATAGCTACTATTGGCCAGGCGTCCATGCTTACGTACCTGATTTGTACAGGTCATATCCCCTGACTAACCTTAACCAATCCAGGTGAAATGCCTAACCCCAACCAATCAAGCTGCTTCGTAGGGCGGGTCTTGGCGTGGCGGGATTCGTAAATTTGCAGAGATGTCACATCGTGCCTGCAACTGAACTGACCAGGTGGAGCTGGACCTAAACATCGCTTCAACTGGGCTTTTGTTTATCTTCATCATATCAGCGATTCTTGTGCTTGGCACACTCATTTGGTGAGTAAATATTTTAACCTTGTGCAGACCGTTTTGTTTCTGTACGTTAAATCAGCGTCAGTGTGTGCTTGCTAGTACTGATGTGTGTGTGTAGTAATGTCGGTTAAAGCTAACTAACATGGACATAACGTGGCTATATTTTGATGAAACTTGGTCAATACTTCATTATTTTTTCAATCCAAAACTTCCTCTGTGTTGAAAATAGGTAACTTTAAAGACTAGTCACGTTCAAATTGAGGAAAAACTTTAGTGTAACGGTCGCGGGCGTGCTCGTCATGCGAACGTGCCCGCGCCCGCGCCCATCTGCCATGCCAGTAACTTTTGTCGAGTACTGACTAGCATGATGACAAACTGATCCCGGCGGTTTGTGAGTTTACTGAGCTTTATAACTGTTGTTTATAAACTCAGGCAGAACATCAGAACAAGTCTGGATGTATCATTTTATTTTAAGATAGGCTGTAAAGTTAATAACAGTCTTGTCTTTATCAAAGACAGGATTACCACTGTGTTTCGACATATGATTGGGGATATCACCACAGTCAACTACGTTAACTTTGTTATTTTATTTAACACTCAGCACTTAACACTAGTCGATATTCGTAGCTGTGCCGTTTCCATGGTTACCATGTGTAGTACCTACATCAGACTCGGTACAGAGGAGTAGAGTGTCTCCCTGTCTGAAAATATTTTTACACTCCGTTTATCATAGCCTGTTATGAAGGTATTTGCTGGCATACTCAGTGGCTTACATTATTCTTTAAGGTCATCTTGTACATATGTACATTTTAATACTGGGAACTGTCATTGTGGGTTATAGGCTTATGTTATAGTTTTCACATGTACTTGTATTTGAGTTGTGGTGAGCTATGGTTGTGTTAAAATGTTGTATTATTTTTTAATTGTCCCCTTCCAGGCTCAAGCAGATGGTGATCAATCCACACATAGGTAGTCCCAGCAGTAAAAGGTATTTTAAAATAATAACTGTATTATTATTGCATGCTGAAGTAAAAGTTATGCTTCCATCAGAGCGGTTGGATTACAACAAAAGAAAATAAAATTAAATCTTTCTTGTGTGTTAAAATTAATTCATCATTATAGTATATTTCATCATACAGAATATTTTGTGCATATTTTGAATTTCAAATATTTGATGTAATTAGTATTTCTGGACTGTCTCTATAGATACTGTGGGTTCGATTTATAGCCCATTAAGATGATAACTTCAGCAGTGTTGCACAGGCACTGATCAGAAAATACCCCTGCCTCGCTGAGCCTGGACCACACAAATGGTATGGCTGGAAAAACAGCCTTAAATTTAAGATGGCCAATTATCGCACAAAGCTTCGAAAAGCTGGATGTGAGGATGTAGCAATCCTGGTTGAAAATGGTTGAACGATGGCCAGCACTCTTCACAGAGAGACAGGTAAGCTATTTTAATTCTCAACCAATAAAATAATGCAAATCAAAAATAAATTCAAGGTGTGTGGCTAGAAATCCAAACACTTGTTGGAATGTTAATACCTCTGCCACCTCTCCATCCCTACCCACCCCTCTCTCTACTTCAGGTGTTTGCTGAGTTTAATAGAATCGCCAGTAAGAATCTTGAGGGAGACTTTTTTTGAGGCTCAGGACCAGTACGCACCACGTTTCATCGAACTCTTCAAAACAAAGAAGGGAACTGTTGGCCAGAAACTCAGGGAGCTGATTCAGCACATAAGCTGTAAGGTAAGTAGGTTCATTTTGCTTTTGATCTGTATGATAGTTCATCAAATGAGCCGATTCAGACCAACCTATTTTATTTCCTGTCTGCTTGTGTCTTGCAAATTACTCTGTTAACTGGTCTATTCTCTCTCTGTGTATCATTAGACACCAGACGTGACAGTACTTCACTCTGTTGTCCTCAAAGACATTCCCATTTTACTCTGTGATGAATCCAGTGAATTCTATAAGACCTGCTCTGTAAGTACTTGCACATTAGAAAAAGTTTGTCTACATGAATATAAAACTATACCTGTGTTGACATAGAATATGTAATTCTATCTGCTCGATATACAATATACATTTTGTACAGCAACTGATGTATTTTGTATAGCAATACCTCTACAACTAATCTGAGAGATATGTAAACAGCCAGTAAATAAAAATAAAATTTTCCACATAAACGTTATACACATTCATTAATTTAAAATCTAAGGAGTTGGAGTCTAGGTTGAAAAGTTTTTGTTTGCTTTATTGTAACAATCC
The DNA here is from genome assembly GCF_023724105.1 of Carassius gibelio. Classification (NCBI taxonomy): domain Eukaryota; kingdom Metazoa; phylum Chordata; class Actinopteri; order Cypriniformes; family Cyprinidae; genus Carassius; species Carassius gibelio. Next base: position 8,190,132 of record NC_068386.1, on the reverse strand, counting down.
AGTGTGAAAACATATTTAAAGCCATATTCTCTGATAACATTACAAAACTAAAAATAAATGTTTTAGAATAGCATAAATTGCAATGCTGAAGAATGTGTTTCTTTGTAGGATACAACGAGAGACGAGGCCCTAGAATGCATCACTGTTGGTGTGCTGACAGTTGTCAGTGAACATAGTCCTCATGAGGGTCAAAGCTCAGTGGACCTCCAGCCCATCTCCACTGCCATCATTCTGGAGGGAGGTATTGTCATGGATCATATTAAAAACTTGCCTCAGGCAGTTTGTCTGTTGTTTGAACTTACATATGTATTGCATTTGGATTACCCAAAATGCATGTCAAATACACTCCACTTCATTCAGACTGTGATGCTTGGACTGGGAAAGAAAAAAACTCCCATCAAAACTGTTAACTCTGAAGAACAGTCTTTTGGGTTAGAACAGTAAAGAGCCGTCAGCTGTCAGATAGCACTTTGTAAGCTTTGCAGCCATTAATGTTTGATGCTTTCATGCAACTGTTCACGCTAATTTACGATCTCATTTTAAAAAAGAAAAGAAAAAATCCATGGAAGTCTGTACCATGTTATGCAGGTATGCTAATGGTGGAAATAGAGCTGTTTGCAAAGTGTTGTTAGTTGTTATTAGATGATAATGACAGAAAATAACCTAGCAAGGTTGTCCTGTTTACATTTTGTGTTTTTGGAAAACTTTTAATAGTTTTAATGTAGTACAAATAGAAACCCCAAGGAGTGATTTTTTTTTTTCTTTGTGGTGGTTTAATCTTTGGACTGTTCAATTTGGGAAACAAAAGCATTCGTTGTACTTACAGCTTTGATCAGAAATGCACTGATTTTTCCATGCACTGAAGTCCTGTAGTTATCAGGTTTTTACCTGTTTAATATTGGGAGACTCTTATTAGCTCACAGAAATGTGGTTTTATTTTTTATATTTTTCCTTTATTTTCTACAGTTAAATCAAACAACAACTTTGTTGTTTAACCTCTGTTTGTACTTGAATGTGCATTGAATAAATGTTGTAATGGAGCTGAATCAACCCAGTGAGTGTTCTTTTAAAGTATATGTTTGTGGTGTGTTTGCTTTTATCAGATAGTAACAGCAAAAATAGATAAAGAGAGAAAAAAGGCCACAGGTTGGACCTAAACCTGGGCAGCTGCAACAAGGACCCATTCAAGGAAATTGGTTTCTTTAATTTAAGTGAACTTGAAAAAAGAGTGCGCAGAACTAAAAATGTTAAGTTGTAGGTATTTAGTAATTCTAAGTGGGGTTAAATTTATATCAAGCAATCCACACAACATGAAAAAATTAAGTTAACACAAATCATGTCTATTAAGTTACATGAACATAAAAAAAAACGTATTAGTGGTACTACTTGATTTAGTACTGCACACTTAAAATAAACAAGCTTTTCTAACTCACTAATCTTAAGCTTACTTTGCTTAATTTTTTTGAGGCAATGAGTTTGCATACTTTTTTTAAGTAAGGTCAACTAATTACATTTTACAGTGTAATGGAATATTCCCCTTTTCTGAATGATACTGTCAATTACCAATCGTATATTCATTTTGAATATAAAAAGATCTTGCATTCAACTCACATAATCGCAGTTGATCTCACTGCGTTCTTAATAATGCTTGTACATTCAGTGACGCAGTGCAAGCAATTGGTTATTTTGTTATTTATATGATGCTTCTATAATAGAATTTGGGGAGAAGTTGTAAATAACTGACGCATAGAACGGCAAAATCATAAAAGTAAGAAAATGCCATTCTTCTTTATGCACAACATTTGTATAGAATTTTCTGAATGTTAATGTGCCTGATTGAAATGCATTATTTTATTATTTTTGTTAAAGTTTGTTGTTATACTGATACTGTACACTGGTCTTTGTCTTAATAGCATTTTGGATTTAGAACCTTTTAAAAATGTCTGCTTTAGCTAGAATTGCAATAGATGCCAGTTGTATCAAAGCACATTTTGACAAGGAGATGCATTTCTCCTATTTTCTTTTTTGTTTTAATGCAGCTGGTGATGCAAAAAATTCAAGACATATGGCCCTTTACAGAGGTTAGACTGTTTTATAACCAAAACAACCATTCAATATTTATAGTATCCGTGGCAGAAATCCAATGAATCTGAATTCACATAAACAACAGTGTGCATATTAATGAAAAGGGCACAACTATACGATCAGCAGAAATTGAAATGTCCAGATTTGAAGTTTCTTTACCAAGGCTTTCAGCTGTATATTTAGTCATTGTACTTTCATGTGGTTTTATCTGCAAAAATGTCACTCCTAAAGTAAGAAAATGAATATACTTTTAAACATATTTTCATACATATAACAGTTCAAAATACAACTAGGTATATCAATCTAGAATTAATATTTTCGACAATTAAAAAAATTAAAACAGAGAACAGTTGTTGTTGTTTTTTAAATACACTTGCAATTACAACATTTGACCACAGACAAATTTGTTAATTTGCTTGACTAATCTCTATGATTTAATACCTCAAATAAGAACTGTCTATGCAGAAGCTTGAGCACCCAAAAACATCCCATCACAGTCAATGGTTCATTACAAAAATGGAACACTCAGTAAGTCCCCCCCCCCCCACTTAATTGTGAATTGGGATTTCTTTTTCTCTGCCTAAATGAATTAGCACATCAAAATAAAGTTACACTGTGGAAAAAAAGTGTATTTTTGTCTTCTTTTCAATCTAAAATTAAATGTAGTAAGAAAAATAAACTTATCTAAAAATAAATCTCATCTTACCCAAATACACAAAACTAAATATATCTTGCTTCAAGGATGTTTACATATTTTTTTACATCATAAAAATAAGCTTTTTTTTCTCGGTGCAAGCCAATCTTATTTCAGAGCAACTAGGTTACATTAATAACTTATGATGGAAGGACAATTTGTACCCAGCAAATATCTAAATGATCCTGACAGTGAAATGTCTCTCCATAGTCATTATTCAGTTAAATCTGATTAAAAAGGAGAATGTTACATGAGTTTTATAGATTAATGTTTGTATGATTGTCCTGAATAATGACATACTTCCTGTCAGTAACCATAGTCTTTAAAGCGAGAGTCCCCCCAAACACATGTACTTTATTTCTAGATACTCATCAATGCCATATTTGGATCCTTCTTTGCCCAGTCCAGACTGTTTGATTCCACCAAAAGAGGCTTCTGTGGTGGAGATCAGACCTTCGTTGACCCCAACCATGCCCACCTCCATCTGCTCAGCCACCCGCCAGATCTGACTGATGTCTCTGGAGTAAAAGTAACCTGATAGAAGAAAACAGTTTGGAATGCAATTCCATAGAAAGAGCCAAGTGATAAAAGTTATGTAGCTGCTGTTTGCTTTACTTGACCCTTCAGACACATAAGGGTACAGTGGAGCTAAAGGACAATAGGATTTTTCTGGTCCAAAAAAAAAAAAGTTGGTATATATAAGTATATATATATACCCTGCAAACCAGATGATATATGATATATGCAATCATATATCAGATATCTGCAAACCATTATTTATATATATATATATATATATATATATATATATATATATATATATATATAAATAAATGTTTCTTATGCTCACCAAGGTTACACTTATTTGATTAAAATATAGTAAAAACAATAAGATTGTCAAATATTATTAAAGCTGCGGTAGGTAACTTTTGACGCTCTAGCGGTTAATAAACAGAACTGCTTGCGTCTTGCGGAAGAACATTGTAGCCGGAGCTACTTCTCTCTGTTTATGTCTATGAAGAATCACAAAGGTAGTGGGTTACTCCGCCGCGGTATCCCCGAAGCAATCTAAAATAGTCCGAATATAAACACTTATTATAGATGCACCCTAGTGATTTAGGACAAGCTAAAAACACGGTTTGGAAAATGGATTCATGGTGTACTCGCTTATTATATACATTTTTCTACATTTTGAACACAAACAAAGTTACGGACCGCAGCTCTGATTGGTTGTTTTTTACCAGGAGTGGATGAATTTCTGCTAATGGCAATAGGACCACTGGGAGGAGCCAGAGGAGCTTGATTTTTTCACAGATTATCCGTCTCATATTCTACTGTCAGGACATAATGACAGGTTTAACAAATATGTAAAAAATATATTTTTACAAAAAGTTACCTACTGCAGCTTTAAATACAATTATAATATATATATATATATATATATATATATATATATATATATATTTTTGTCAACCATCACCAAGTGATTGAGATTATACATATGTACATTATTAATTTGATCTATAATAGAATGGAGCACATACACATACATATATATACATACATATTTATATATATATAATCAAAGACTTTTTCAAGTATAATAATATTTTAGTATCATAAATACATAATCAAAATAACCCCTTTGTTTTCGTTCTTTTTTCTGATTGTGTAGTGTAATGTAGTCTGTTGTAAATGTTTTCAATAAGGAACACTTCTAGCTAATAAATAAACAGGCATATGAGGAAAAAGTGGGCAAACTCAAAACTGTCCAACAAAACTTGGTTAATTTGCAAAGATGGACAAACCTGCTAAACCAACAGGAGAGGCATTGGCAATGGCAAGTGCCTCCTGTTCTGTGTTGAACCTGGTGAAGAAAACAACGTCAGCCGCAGACACAACCAGACCAGACATTTTTAAAAATCAAAATGAAACTTAAATATTCTTTTAAACAACTGAAATTAAACTCAAAATTTTCATGCTGATAATATATGATGAAATCTGTAGATAAATTACTAAATTTGAGGTTATCATGAAGTCATGTAATACAATAAATAATAAAAACTCACTTAACAACAGGAATAAGGGGTCCAAAGGTCTCCTCTCGCATGCAGAGCATGTCAGTGTTGACACTGGACAGCAGGGTGGGCTGCATGAAGGAGCCCTCCAGTCTCTTCCCACCTCGAACTATGACTGCTCCCAGTGACACAGCATCTGCAATCTGGTTCTCCACCTGAAAGAAACAACAGCTGATCATCATTTTAATCACATGATCTGTATGTGTGCTTGTTGACAGTGACATTAGTGTTTGCATCCAACAGAATCATCAGTTGCTGTATTTGCATTCGGCATGAGGCACCTTCTCTGCAGCACGAGTGTTGATGAGTGGCCCCTGAGTGGTGGTGGGCTCTGAGCCGTGGCCAACCTTCAGTTCGGCATCCATAGCCTTCGCCAGCTTCTCCATGAAAGCATCATGGATGCCACTCTGCACCAAAAAGCGGTTGGAGCACACGCAGGTCTACAGCAGAGACACATTACAGGCGAGACATGGAAAACAGCTGTTTACAGTTACAAACATGTCAAATACACCCTAGTATTTACATGGTACTTAAAAGGTACTTCAAAGAGTACCATGGTTCTGAAACCTTACGAGTACCTGGAGTACACTACTTCACTCATTATTTAAGAAAAACCTTTACTTTTCCTTCTTGAAAATTGTGCAAAGGGTCAATGTATACGGGTCAAATTTCTCCCCAAAATAAAGAGAAAAAAATAAGCAATATTTTTGCACAAAATAAATTTCTTTGAAGGGAAAGTTCAAGATTCAAGATTCAAGAGATTCAAGATTTTTATTCGTCACATACAAAATTATATATAGCATATATAACCAGCAGGGAAATGTGAGTCAGGTCCGCTCCATGGACAGTGCAATTATTAAAGAAAACAACACAGATGAAAATATACATAAATAAAGCTATGTAAGAATGAAATAAAAGTAAACAATAAAAATATAAGAATAAAATATAAAAAATGTATATTATAGAATTAAATATAGAACGCAAAATAATGTGCATGAGTGTAAACTGTAGTCTTAAATATTAAGATGTACAGGGATGTACAAAGTGCATATATGCATTTTACTGTAGTCTTAAATATTAAGATACCCAGGAATGTACAAGAAGCAAATGTGCAAAACAGGGCGGCACTGTCAGTGTGTCTATGTGAGGTAGTGAATATAGTAAAAAGATAAAGTGAACATTAGTTGGAGGCATGAGGATGTTAAGAAGCTGGTTTAGAGTTTAAGAGCCTGATGGCCTGGGGGAAGAAACTCCTCCTGAGTCTCTCAGTTTTTGCCATCCGGCTACAGAAACGCTCACCAGATGGCAGCAAAGTGAAAATATTATTACTGGGGTGGATGGAGTCTTTGATGATTTTTGCAGCTCTACTTCTGCAGCGTTTGAGGTAGATGTCCTGCAGAGAGGGGAGAGCAGACCCTGAAATGTGCTCAGCTAAGTGCACAACTCTCTGCAGGGCTTTGCAGTCTTGACTGGAGCTGTTCCCATACCACACTGAGATACACTGAGTCAATACGCTTTCTATAGCCCCAGAATAGAAAGTTTTCAGGATTGCTGGTGAGACCCTGAATTTCCTCAGCTGGCGCAGATGGTACAGTCTTTGCCTGGCTTTATTAACCTGTGTTTGAATGTGAGTAGTCCAAGTCAGGTCCTCCGAGATGTTTACACCAAGGTACTTGAAGCTGCTCACCCTCTCCACAGGTGTCCCGCTGATCATAAGAGGTGCATAGGGCTCATGTTGTCTCTTCCTGAAGTCCACAATCAGTTCTTTAGTTTTGCTCACATTACATTAAGGGGACTATAGTATTAAAAGCTGAGCTATAGTCAATAAATAGCAGCCTTACATAGTTCCTGTTATTGCTGTCGATGTGTGTGAGAGAAGAGTGCAGGATGTGAGAGATGGCATCATCTGTGGATCTGTTTGGGCGATAAGCAAACTGAAGAGGGTCCAAAGTATCCGGGATGGAGGAGCAGATGACGTTTTTAACCAGTCCCTCAAAGACCTTCATGACTATTGATGTGAGGGCAACTGGACGATAGTCATTCAGACAAGAGGGTTTATTGTTTTTAGGCACAGGGATGATGACCGATTTTTTGACCGATTTTTTGAATGAGGTGGGAACCACCGATGTAGCAAGAGACTCGTTAAAAGTGAAAAAAGTTCATCCAAAAAGTTCATCCAAAAATGAAAATTCTGTCATGAATTACTCACCCTTATGTTGTTCCAAACCCATATGACCATCGATACTTCTCTGCCGTTCAGTCTCCACCATCATTTACGAGTGTACAACAAAGCATGTGTGTGCATTCCTCTGCTTGTGAACAATGTTGTTCGGCGTCAGAACGCCTGCGTCAGCAGCATCATCATACGCATGCACTGTGGTTCTCTCGTGAATGGTGTTGCTGTCGCGTTGCTGTCTATGCAGGGTCAGAATGCTCTCGGATTATATCACAAATATCTTAATTTGTGTTCCGAAGATGAACCCTAAGATGATGGTCTTATGGGTTTTGAACGACATGAGGAATTGTGACAGAATTTTAATTTTGGGTGAACTACCGCTTTAAGAGTGAAATACACTAACCTGGCCTGAGTTCCTGAATTTGGAAGCCATCGCTCCAGCAACGGCTTTATCTACATCAGCACTGTCAAATACAATAAAGGGGGCGTGTCCTCCCAACTCCATGGACACCCTTTTAACAGTTCCTGCAGCGTGTCTTAGTAGTATCTGCAAAAGGATTCACTTAAGTGAGTGTAAAATTATAGTGAACATTAAATACTGACTGCACAAAGAAATACGATTTTTACCTTGCCAGTGGCTGTGGAGCCAGTAAATGAGATTTTGGCCACGAGAGGGTCTGTGCAGAGCAGCTCCCCAACAGCAGGGGTCTTTTCTCTTGAACAGGGCACCACATTAAACACCCCAGGAGGAATGCCAGCCTGAACTGACAGCTAGATAAGAATACAATGCATTATGCACTCTTTCATACACATTACTGTTCAAGAGATCATTCTAATATGAAGATTTGGTTCTCATTATCAATGTTGAAAACAGCCATGCTTTGTTAAATACAAAATAATAAAACAGTATCACAATGTGTTTTACAAAGTATTTTTCACTTTAGAAAAATGTAAGGCATCCTCGAATAATTAATTTATTTCAAAAAGGTTTTTCAAACATTTTAATCTTACAGACCCCCAAACTAGTTAATCTATAAAGTTTGCCTATCTTGCAGACTGGTAAATGTCAAATCAAGCAGGCTTTCATGGAAACAGACAGACCTCAGCAAGGGCCAGCGCAGAGAGAGGCGTGTCCTCAGCCGGCTTCACCACCACAGTGCAGCCCACCGCAAGCGCTGCGCCTACCTTCCTGGTGATCATGGCACTGGGGAAATTCCACTGTGAAATTGGAACATTAAAAATAACAACTGCGAGCTGACAGTTTTAATTTAGCTCATTGACCCTATGGTATGATGGTGTTCTGTTGTCAGAATGAAGGAGGAAGTCTCACAGGTGTAATGATGGCAGCCACTCCCACCGGCTGCTTGAGTAACAGGATCTTGCGGTCCTTGGCTGGAGGTGCGACAATATCTCCATACACACGCCTGGCCTCTTCAGAAAACCACTCCAGAAAGGAGGCAGAATATGTCATCTCACCAACAGACTCCTTCATAGGCTTCCCCTGCACACACATTTGAGTGAACCAATACTAATATCTGAATCCTGGTAAATAGAAACGTTAGATGTGCAGAATACCTACAGACTCGGCTGTGATCAACTTGGCAAGATCTTCCTTGTGCTGATTGATCAGATCAAACCACTTCCGCAGCAAAATGCTTCTCTCCTGCAAAGAGCATGCATCATCCCATTCATTTAAATCTTATTTTTTTTTTATTATTCAAATAGTTTTTTCACATTACAATAATGAGAGGTGTGAAGGAAAATTTGCTTAATTGTCATGAAAATAATCACAATAGTCACAATGCAAAACATAGCACTAAGTAAATGGTCTTTTTACCCCTAGGCGCCTTTGAGTGCCATGTTCTGAAAATACCAAGGTATTATCATTCGTTATCAGGTGTTCGTTACCACCCCAGTACGTTTTTGAAACTGTAGTAAACAGGGTATTTTGTAATTTTTAACTTCGTACGTTCCTTTAATTAATTAGATCTAATGAGCTATATACTACTGTCGTGCATTTCCCACAAATCACCTTGGCTGTGTGACTCTTCCACGGGTGAAACGCTTTGTACGCAGCATTGACAGCGTCTTGAGCTTCCTTTGTACCGCAGTCTGACACCTTCACGATCTCTTCTCCCGTGGCTGGATCTAACACGGGGAACGTGGATGCAGCGGAGACCCAGCGCCCTTCTATGAAGGCTTGAGTCCGCAGGAGCTGCGCTGACACACCGAGGCTGTAAGGCCGCTGCAGCATCATGGGTAAGCCAGAGAACACCTGCCGGAGAATACACCGACCTCTTGAGAGATATAAACTGCCCATGGTAAGAACTGACAGGTCTTAAAAAAAAAAAAAAACGTATATGTTCGTCAGTCAGCAGGTTGAGGCTTGCAGGAGTCTAAAATCAAGCTCAGTCCAGTACAGAAAAGAGGGTGGTTGCTGTAAACACGCGATTTCAAGCGCTTTATCAATTTTCTCCTTATTTAGATTATACTATCGACTGTAGCATGCACCACACACACACATATACAATTTTATCTGAATTAATTTCGGCTGTCACTCCAAAAATACAGATTTAAAAAAAAAAAAAAAAAAAATATATATATATATATATATATATATATATATATTTATTAAGTAATAATTGTCCAGTGGATTGCGTGTTGCAAATCTCTTTGCATTTCACTCACTGCGAGTGTAAAGCAGGAAGTACAATCCGACTTCGACAGACGGTAGTTCCTTTCTTTTACCGTCTATGGTAGCGACGTCCGATTCATGAACGAATCATTATTGAGTCGGATCTTTTCAAACCATCGAAACGATTCGTTCAATAATCAGTCCAGAATGAACCATGTGTTATATGTCCGATTCATAATGAGCCATGAACCGAACTATTAACATATACAGTAAAAGAAAAAACTTTTAACGGATTAAGACAGGGATGACGAGCCCTTCCGAGAATGCAACGCAGGGTTGTTACAATCAGCAGATGCACAGCTGAGCCCTCTGTGACAACTTTACATACGCGACATATTTATTTATTATACATATTTTACATTTACATATTCTTAACATTTATTTCAAGTTCCTTTACATATAATAAACAACTGTTTATCCTACACAGAATCTCATAATTTAAAGAAACTATCATGTCCTAAGATCCTCATGGTCTCCTCAAGGGAGGAGAACAAAAACGTTATTCGATTATTATTATTATTTTTTTGCTCTTCTTTTTTCGTGTTCCTTTAAACAACGACATCAACATGCATTATTGTTCTAGATCTTGACATATGTTACAAGCACTCACTATATTAGTACACTAAATTGCATACAAGTGAACAAATCAACAGCAACTGGTGATGTATTAAATATATGTATTTATATAAAACATCTACATAATGACAGTATTTCAATAAGAGTTTGTCTGAAAACTTATGTATTCATTTGAAAATTTAGAGAACAGCACTAGAAGTCCCTCGAGCGAAAAACGAGGCTCCTTTATCGTGGAGTTTAAAATGAAATATTTTTCGTTGGTTGTAGATGGTCTCTCCTCCCTGTCGCCACCAAACTGACATCTAAAAAGAAGAAAAACCCAACAACAAAAGAGTTAGCTCACTTCAAAGCCATTTAATACAGTGATCTTTAACATGAAAATGCACCTGTCCATGTATGTCCCTGCAGTAGCCTGTTGGTAACCCCTCTACATGTAAAGCCAAGTTACACTGATGAACTAGTCCCCTCTGCAGCAGGTTTGATCCCTCTTCATCATCATCTGCATCCTCCTCACATCTCACCAGAATAACCATATTTCCCTGGATATCATTAGACACATATTTATCATAATACAGTATGAAACCAACTGCATCTGACATTATTTTAGGCCCTCACACAAAAAACACTGACTCACCTGTAACTCAGAGCACACGGTGGCTTGGCAGTAGAGGGTAAAGTCTAGTATTGCTCCAACACTAACTCCTAAACTCAGGAGCACACTGAGATCATCTATGAGTAACACTGGAGGACCCCATGATTCACCAGCATCACCATCTCCTCTCTGACGCACACAACGGTCCACAAATCTGAACAGACCTTCCAGTCCAGCACCTGGGGTCCTAGAAAAAAAAAGGCACATAACACTAAAGGGAAAAAAAATAATTGAGATCGAATGTATTTAAAATAGATTTTCATAACAAATTATATGTGCCTGAGATAACTCAAGGGTTGCATCTCCTGACTGGTGTCCTCCTGTAATACAACTCCGATAGAATTCTTCAGTCCTTCAAGAAACACCAACTGGCCCTTCTCTCTTGCCTGGGCCAGACTCACTCCCTGCCCAGAAACATTACGATCAAGACATGTGAATGTCATCAACAAAATGTCTAAACAGATCAAGGTGATATAAACTTACCAGCCTCTGACCGACAGCACTGTAGTGACTAAAGGACTGCACAAGACCCAGAAAACACACCTTACAGCCAGCTGGAAATATACAAGTTTAAAATTAAAGGAAATAAAACAAATCAATACATTCATTTTTCTCACTATAAACAATAGGTCCCTTACCACGTAAATAGAAAGACAGATGGTGATGGATGAGGAATGATGCATCAGCTCGTCTGTCTGACACCAGGATAAAGTCACTCTACAAGTGCAGAGAACATCGTTTAGAGTCAGTGACATTGTATATGTTCCTCCAAGCTTGTGATGAGATGTAATTATTACCGATTTGAAACTGTCTGGAGTGGCATTGAGAATACTGTTCAATTCTGGGAACATGTTTGTGATATAGAAATTAACTTGACAACAGTTGAGCAGGATATGCTGCTGTCCCCTCTCTACTACTCCAGATCTTCTTCAGTATTTCTCATGCTGGCAAGAAAAACAATTGTAAACAAAAGCAAAGCATGTAGCTTTAAAGGCGCACGCATTCTTGTGTTTAATGTTACATGCTAAATTAATATTAACGTTGCGTAAGTATTTAAAGTTTCGAAAATAAGAAGAGAATATGTACCTGTAGAGTAACGTACCTGCACCGCCTGCAATAACATCGTTTTTTTTTTTTTTTATATATATACAAATAAATATGAAGAGGTATCCTTTACTGTCTATGGAGGTATCTCGCGTTTGCCTATTATGCTAGTCAACGTGGGTACGGAAGCCGCATGAAGACAATCTTTCCGAAAATGCGTTTGGGTAGTAACCCATGAGGAAAACGAATGAATAATTAATTTTAATTAGTGAAATAATATTCTTTTCCCCCTTAAAGAACAAACAAACTAGTAGATATACCAAACCTTAAAAATATTTATTTTGACCAGAGATAAAAATGTAGCTGCAAGTGCACTAAAGACAGGCCCAGATAGTGTTTCATTACAAAAATATATATGTAAAAATATACAAACAAGAAAACTCGGAAACAAACTGTTGATCTGTATGTATCATGTGCCTGGGTCTGCTTTTAGTTAGAACTCTAAGCATTTGCTTCCAACACACTGAAATACAATTAATTATGCTCGTCAAATTTTACAACAAAATAAAAGTGTAAACAACTTGTTTAGGCCTAAAAACGAATTTCAACACATCAATGTTTTAACCTATAAAGCACTGTTAATGAAATCCTATACAACAGAAATCCTTAATGTATAAAAAGCAAGAAAAAAACGGGGAAAACATTGTCTTGACCAAATTTATCACCCATCATTCAATAAATAGTATAATTTCGGTTTAGAAATTTGCATATGTACAGAGCAAAAATAAGTTTTGCAAAATAATGGTAATGCAAGCCCTTAAAATTCAATTCATGGAATGTTAATCATCAGCTGTGTACCTCGAAAACATCAAAGATAATGCAAAACATTTTTTTTATGAGAAGAAAATCTATAGAACATTTTAAACCTTGATATACAAGCATGGACGCAACTGATGATATAACTTTACTTAAGGACTGACTGTACAAGCTGCTAACATCTATAAAGCAGCTGGGAAAATTTACAGGGAAAGTCAGATCAGGCACATGGACCAGACCATGAAATGCAAGCAAAGACATGTTGCATATTTTTTAGAGCACAAAACACTGAAATGCAAATCGTGATTTAGTGTCAGAACAAAACAGAACAAAGGAAATGATGCAAGATAAAAAATAAAAAAAATGTAACAACCATTGAGCTCTGAAAGTAGTCACTTATCTTTATAAACAGCTAAAAGTATTCTAATACATGAGTCTGTTACTAAGTAAATACATAGCTAGCTACGGATTATCACACCACCCAATGCCGACTGCATCAATAAGACATGTCTCACCCTGTATGAGCAGGTCAATGTTGCACAAAGCCATAACGTAAGTCAACTTATCTTGAAAAATGTCTAATATTGTTCGTTATATAATCTATTGTTAACCTTCATTCTAAATGTCTTATATCACTATTTTAGGAATGTTCCGAGTTCAAGTTAACCTCTACCTCTAACCTCTAATTGCATTTGCGATTACAATTTTGACTTGACCTTCAGTTTTGTTTTTTAAGACAAATCGTGGTTATAATAATTCTCAACACTCCACCAGGCAATCAGCATTAAGCTAGTAAACCCAGTCATTTTTGCACAATATTTCCATGGTTCAATGACCTTGAATATCTTTTAAAAAGGCCAATTTTGCATCTCAAATAAAACATTTCATATTAATTCCTTAATGCAGGTGATTTTACAAAAATATCAGCTTCACCTCCAGAAAACTGTCCCAGTTTATTTTTTATCAAAGTGCAAAGTAACTTGAATGTTTTTTTTTTTTATAGATAAAACTTTACTAGTCAAAATTGTGTGTACCCAGAACATTCTTTTAAGTACAATATGGTTTTGACTTCTAGTACAGTATGCATTAGAGGTGCATAACAGGGCTTGATTGAAAAGCATTATCACTAAAACTTCCATAACTTGCACTGCTGTATATTAAAAAGACACGTCTGGTCTTCCTATTTAGTCAATCTGAGCTACTCCGCATCGCTGAAGCCACCTAAATACAACTCAGGCTACATCTTTGTAGAGGTTTGTACAGAAACTGAATGCAATGAGGAAAAAAGAAGTATAAAAACAAAAGGTTATGATTTACAATAAATAAATACAAATGTCACACTCCAGGCACACAGATTAGAGTGTATGTAATTCCTGAGTGTTTGCTCCTATGGCATACTCTCTGAGCTGGCTGTAATATCTGCAGTCTCCACTAGCGTTACTGTTTCTCCTGCTGTTGAGTCAAGGGGCTCCTCTTTAATGATGATGGCCCCTTCTGGCAACATGACAACTTCCTCTTCGCCAACCACCTCCTCCTCTTCCTCTTCCTCTTCCTGGAGCACCACTTCCTCTTGGGGCTCTGTGCTGGTGCCATTGGTCTGCCCGTTGGCAATAGCCTCTAGTTTAAGCCTGTACTCCTCAGCTTCCTGTTCCTTTCTTATTAACTGCTGTCTGTACTCCTGGGCTTTTCTGTTTGCTTCTTTCAGCTGCCGTTCCAGTAGTTCCCGACTGTCCTTCTCAGTGGGCTCCTACAGAAAACACCAAATGGTTAACTTTCAAATTGATTTTGCATTCTAAAGAGTATGATTTAAATCAGAATCTCTGCTCATCAGACCTTGTGTTTAACATCTGTGTGGTTGACGGTTGATTCAAATTTCCGCTTCCGTGTTGGGACTGGTTTGGTGTCCTCTGTTATGATCTCCTCTGCAATCTGACCCGCTGGCACTGCAACCACTAAATATATACAACAGGTATGTTACAATACAAATACTGCATCAATGTCTGTAAACTATAAATCTACTCACTTTGCTGCCCCTGCATTGTGACAAAGAATTTCTGTCCCAAGTTGCCAGTCTGCAGGTTTCCCTGTTGGTCGGTTACTATGGTGATGACTCTCTGGCCATCCTCCCCTACAAGATGCTGGATGGCAGAATCTACCGAATCAGCAGCAATCCCAGTCTCTGCAGCTCCTGCTGGGATATAGCAGCAGTTTGTTAACAAAAGAGAAATACACAAATATAGCATAATAGCGGTCAATTAAATACTGCTGCAAAATGAATATTCACCAAGCATGAAATGCAAGAAAAATTGTTTTTAGTGGGTAAATAAAATGCCAGTTGGTTGGTAATTTTGTTATGAATTGCGGACCAATTTTAAGCGCAATTTAAGTCAAAGTCACACGAACCTTTGCATTTTCTAATACTGTATCCCAAGGAAAAATGAATCGTCATAGGTTTACAAAGTATGCCTAAAGTTTTGTTTTTGTTTTTCAAACATGTGGTAATAATTACACTACTGTTCAAAAGTATGAGGTCGGTTTTTCATGTAGTTGAAATAAGTGTCTAATGCTCACCAAAGCTACATTTATTTGACAAATAAAATACATAAAAATAAATAAACTGTTTTATTGTGAAATATTATTACAATTTTAAATAACTTTTCTATTTTAATATATTTTATATTTATATATTTAATTGTTAATGTATTCTGGTGATGGCAAAGCTGAATTGTAAAGCTGAGTCTTTAGTGGGTACGTTTACATTCAATTGGACTGAATTCATTCCGACTGATGAATCTGAATGTAGTGTTTACATGAATGCTAAATAAAGTGATCAGGTTGATGTGTGCATTTATATGTCACAAGTTTCAAATGGGAAAATATTTTTTTTTTTCTACATGCGCGCACACACATAATTTCTCACTGTTTGCACATAATAAACACTCTCCAACACAGTTTCTTAATTTGTTTTTAAAAGCAGAATTAATATTTACCACCCCCTTCAATCAGATCAAAATCTCATTCCGATCAATCTCAATCGGATCGATTAAGGTGTTTATATGAAGGCTTTTTAATCGGATTGAGCCATCAATCCAATTACAAACAGATTATTTGGTTGCATGTAAATGTAGCCAGTGTCACATGAGCCACCAGAACATTCTCTAGTATGCTGATATGGTGCTCAAGAAATATTAGTTTTTAATATCAATGGTGAAAACTGTTTTGCTGCTTATAATTTTTGTGTGACTGGTAATAATATTTTAAGGGTTCTTTGATTTAGAGAAAGTTTTAGTGTATGTGGGAAAACTTCTTGCACTAAGCCAACACATTGAATATACTAGGGGCAAAATGACAATTTATATGGAAAGAACAGACGGAAAGAACAGGATGGCACAGCCATTGTCATATTGACAATAACTTTTTTTTTAATTAAAAAAATATGTAAACCAATTTCAATAATGTTGTCATTCATTCACTATTGACAAGCATGGAAACAAAACTGAACTAAACCCATACCTGCGTTAGCCTTAGCATTAGTGAGAACAATATCAGAGAGATTGACGACTCCAGAGGAAGAGATGATGAACTGAGGGCTGGATGTGGCGGGTGATGTGCTGCCTAGGATAGTCCTCTCTGGATTCATATTCACTTGGTTCTGCATTCCCTCCTAGAATAACGATAAAAAAAAAAAAAAACATTGAGGTTTAAGACTGCAGCCTGATTTTGCCTATAAACTGTAATTACACAACAGCTGGTGCATTTTACTTTCTGCCATGATATCAGATGATTTTACCTGTAACAATAGCATCATCTCTGTGTTTCCTCGGTCCACTGCAATGTTAAAAGGCGTCTTGTCAAACTTGCTGAGGGCATGAGTATCAGCGCCGTATTTGATCAACAGCTCCACGACTCCCCTGTGCCCATGTTCTGTAGCCCAGTGCAGGGCGGTCATTTTCAGCATGTCTTTGGCATTGATGTCTGCTCCACTCTGTTCAGGTATAACAATTATGATAACTCAACAAAAAGTACGAAAAAAATCCAATACTATTCTCTATTCATCTGTTCTTACCTTGACCAACAGCTCAACGATGCTTGAGTGGCCCTCTGCCGCAGCCATGTGGAGGGGGGTCCGATCCACTTTAGTGCGGGCATCTCTACTCACGCCGGCACGGAGAAGCACCTCAGCAGTGGAGTAGTGCCCGTACTGCGCTGCTAAATGAAGCGGTGAGGTTCCCAGCTAAAACATATTACCATAGTCACATTATATTTAAATCTTGGTTATAAATGGCAGACAATAAGCAACAAGCAGTAAACACGACTCACCCAGTCTGTAGTAAAAGGAGCTCCATTGGCCATAAGTGACCTCACTTCATCATCCTGTCCTTTGCGTGCTGCCTCCAACAAACGCTTTCCCAAATCCACAAGCGACATCTAATCATGCAAATAACGTTTGAAGCATCAGAATATAGTGAATGTTGATACTGAAAATGTGCTTCCATTCGTGGGGTGTTTAACCAAGGTGCAGTGTTTCAAAGAAAGTGCCCAAAAGATGTAAAGCAGGAAATGGGTTCCATTTATACAAACTGTATGCTGAATGACACTGTGGTTATATTAGTCATAAGACTGTGTTCCATAAGGACAGAGTGTTTTTAAGCGCCAGGAAGCGGATGTGTACATTAACGTTAGACAGAATACATTATCAGTGACAGGACGGGAAATGGTAATCATTTTATAATAAGGCAAGTTCCAGTGAAAGGTTTCATGCTTTTGTTGACAAAATTACTAGACGCACATTTTCACGCACAGCCAGGTTTATTTACTTTATGCAGTGTTATTATTTAATATTTAAATAACAGTTTAGTAATCTGTTTCACAATAATTATAACAATAAATATATTAACCTTAGTTATACCTAACGAGATTTTAGTAACATAATACAGTAAATATGTATTATTTTCATGAGCACGCTAATAATCTGGCAAGTTAAAAACATATGACTAAATTTATCATCTACAACAAGTTTTGTTTAATTTTCGATTAAGTTTTTAAGTTAAAAAATAACTCTTCATATTGTCATGTGATCGTCTAGAGTTCCTATATCGCCAATATCCTATACAATATTTAATTAAAATCTCTTTTTACTGACAGTTATCAAACTCCTGCAGTCAGTTGCTAGTAAACAGAATAAAGCAAAACTTCTGTTCTCACCTCGCCACAAATGTCTCCCGAAGACTTTTAATGTATAATAACACGTTAGATACGGTGGAGACCAGGCGTATGCTTCGGCTATTTAATGCGATTTAGTGTTCTATCATACTTTTCAATACTTTTTGAAAACAAACATAACATAGATGGGGATTTTTGTCGTCAAAGATGGCGCACGAACGGTACCGGAAATACAAATATTTGATTGGTTCTTCTTTGGTGGTGTTTAAAAGTTGAGGTGTTTGTAGTGCCCCCTACTGCATAACCAGTGGGAGATAACTTTTCTATGCTTAAGAAAATACGTTTCCTCCAATTTGTTATTTTACAATTTAAATATCTTTCTTCACGACAGGAATCTTGAGATTGCTAAATTTTCCAACGATTAAGGTTAAAAACCACAATCTGTTATGTGCAATTTTGCATTAGATGATGATGCATTGTGTCACTTCAGAGAAATTGTTATTATTTTGCAATTGTAATATTTATATTTCTGGAAAAATAGATTAAATATTTTTAATGAATATAACATTTTGCATTAAAATATATGCTGTTGTTGTTGTTGTTGTTGTTTTTCTCATCAGTATATACACTAATAATAATAATAATACAAAATAAATCATCATCATCATCATCATTTTCCAAATGAGGTAACGTTACACTGCATTATGTTTAATACACAATTTACTGCAAAAGTGCACACTGATTTGCTTTCAAATCTTCAGCACTGAAACCTAAGGGAGAAATTTAGATGGAGTAAAATAAAAAAACTGGAGCAAATTCGTTCGCATAAACCGCTCTATTTTCATCAACAAAGCTATGAAAGAAAGACAGATATTATATTGTTATGCACACCCCGTTCATCAGACATATTGTATATATCTCTGTAGACCGTTGGTGGCGCTGATGGTCTCTGGTTTGGAGGATTTTCTCATTAATGGGGAAACTTCAACCACACCTCAGGGATCTGGAAACACAGAGTCATTTCACCCTCAGCTCTCTACCGCACAAGAGTCGCTTCACTCCAGCTGATCACTGGGACTCTCGTTTACCTCAAGGTAACGTTTTTCTTTCAATTTCAATGTATTCTTGAAAATAGAATAACTTTCCGAGTCTCCATTGAACTTTATCAATTCATTTGAGCCGCTAACATGGCCCGGGATCGATCGAGCAGGGTTGTTGTGCCAAACTTTCAGTTAAAGTTGAGTTTGAATAGGACCAGCGCCTATGTGCTTGAGTAATAAAGACTAGAAAGATAAGAAAGATAAAGTCTAGTTCACTTCAGTCGGATGACTCTCTCTGACAACTTAACCGTCGAGCTGCTGCTGCTGACTGGTCGAGGAGAGGGGAAAAAAACGTTTTTAAACTTTTACACACTGTTTTCCTGAAAGCTCCCTCTGGAGCTGTGCTTGCGACTGAGTGGTTGGTTTCTCTGTAACGTTTGTCAACCGTGTTTACGCGTTTACTGAATTCTTTATTCTAGGTTTGTTTTAGTAGCTGTCAATTTAACGGGATGGTTAACTGATTTTCCGTTTATTTCACTTGGTTGGAACGGTTTAGCACTATGAAGTGTACTCCTTGTCCAAGAAACGAGTGAACTGCCTTCCTAGACAGCATAAAGAGCCTTTTTATTACTGTCTAGTTAGGGAGTTCAGCTCACTTTAAGACGACTCCAAAGATTAGTTTGTGCAATTAATTTTTATTCCTTAAAAGAAACGTCCATGGTACTTCTTTTTTACGATATGCCATCTTAATATTAATATATTTTTTTAATTAATTGGGGTGTCGTGTTAATACCAGTATGAATATTTTAATAATTCAGCATAATAGTATATATCAGTATTACCATGGTGTTACATTATGATAAGGTAATATCATATCACTTCATGATGGTGCTGCTATAGTGCATTTTCTTTTACAAAAAAAAAAATCACTTTTTAAAAAAAAAAAGTTATATGGAGTACCACAATGTAAATGAATAAGATAACTGTTCAGTTCCATATTAGCCAGATAACACCCATACGTCTGTTAAAGATCGCTTAATCTGGAAAGCATCGACTGTGTACAAACATCTGAGAGGTATCTTTTAAGATGTCATCTTAACATGCATTCTAAATCTTAAACATCTTAATATCATTTTCTAAACGTCTATTTGACATCTGATAGGAAACGTCCCAGAGACAGACGGCATGTGTTCAAAGACACGTGCTATCGTGGTATTTATCACAGTGCCAAAGAAAGAAATTACAAGATTATAAAATGGCAGTCCGTATCTTTAATTTATGATTAGATATTAATCATTCGTAATCCGTGTCATTCAGTGTTTTGTATGTAGTATGTTACGGAGTGCTGATGTATGATTTATGGAGTGCTTGTGTGATGGATTCAGGTCTACTTCACTGAAATTCATTTTTCTTTCTTTCATTAAACAGACTCATCTGTAACCGCTCTGCCTCATATAAACCCCACAGTCCTACAGAATCAACTCGAAATAAGGGGGAAGGAATAAGGGGTCTTGTATATAGACTTAAAGCAAAGACATCAACAAGGATTCTGTCAGTGATCAGGACAGAGGTTCTTGGACGAGCCACAGCTTCTGTCGCTGGGTGTTGAGGATTAGATTCTCTCTCTATCTCGTCTGTAACCGGCCTGCAGGGTGGCGAGAGAGAGGGGGGAACCCAACCGGTGCTTGCCGGAGATGAGTGCGTTCTGGCATAAGATCGGCTGCTGCGTGGTAGCCAAACCTCCTCCGGTAAGTGTCTCATTTGGAGAGATTTATAGTTTTGTTTCCCAGGCTTCCACCATAAGCCGTTTTAATACAATAAAGCCTAGTTTTCAAGAATCTAGATGAATCACAGGTACTGTGACATCAGGCTCCCTTTGAGAACAACATCTGGACTAATTTCATCAATTAGGCATTCCCCGTAGCTCATGCGAGTTTTGTGTTCGCTAATCACGCAAAGAATTACTCCCGCTGGTCTACCATAGAAAAGAAACCTTTCAGCTGGTGTGAATGTGACCCAGATAGTCTTAGGAGTTTGTGTTTTTGAGAGTGAAGCCAGACGTGAAACAAAGATGGACAAAGAATTCTCTGTCATTGAATGGGTGAACATGTAGAATTATGGATCCAAACCACTGCATATTTGACTTCTATCAAGAATATAGACCACAGTTAAAAAGCTCATTGGGAGTAAATAAAAAAAAAAAAAAAATAATAAAAAGTATATATTTTTTTATTTGGCAAGGATGCATTAAATTGATCAAACACAACAATTATAATGTAGCAAAAGTTTTCGGTTTCAAATAAATGCTGTTTTTTTTTTTCAACTTTTGTTTTTTTTTTTTCATTAAAAAATCCAGGGGAAAATAATTAATAATAAAAAATGTTTCTTGATTTCTGAAGGATTATGTGACACTTAAGACTGGAGTAATGGCTGCTGAAAATTCAGCTTCGCCACCAAATAAATAAATTTAAAATATATTAAAATGCAAAACAGTTGTTTCAAATGCTAATAAAATTTAGCAATATTATTTTTTTACTGTGTTTAAATAATTGCAGCATTGATGAGCATAAGAGACGTCTTTAGAAAATATAAAAAAAATTGTACAGACCCCAAAACTTTGAATAGTGGTGTTTCATGTGCTATTGTTTTTTTAAGTTCACAAAAATGAAAGTTTTATCATCATTTACTCCCAATCATTTCTAACTTTCTTAAGTGGAAGTTTAAGATGTTGACTCTTCAACTTCATCCAATGAAAATACGGTGACCACTATCTGTCAGACTCCAAAACAAACAAAAAGCACTATAAAAGTACTGCATATGACTCAGACACTATATATGCCTATACTGTATTACACATACTGTTAGTCTTCTAAAGCCATATGATTGTTTGATATAGGTTGCTATTCTCTGTTGCTATTGTTTTAGCTCTTAAACCTTACTCACGGTCGTGCATATTCAAACGTGGCACCACAAAATTCATTGTACCAGGCTTGACCTCAAAAGTTACTGCTTCTGAAGTTCTGATCACGATGTGGCAAGTTTTAAAAGCAGTTTAATGTAAATAACGACTTAAATACCAGTCTGTTCCTCACACAAAACAATTGAATGGCTTTAAAAGACTTTGAATGTAGAGCATGATTCATATGGAGCTCTTTATGGTGCTTTTATGATCCTTTTTGGCACACAACAGTCCATGGCGGTCTACTTTCATTTCATTGCAAAAGAGCAAGTTTGGATGTTCAGACATTCTGCTAAACATCTCCTTTGGTATTGTATGAGCAAAAGAAAGTCAGAATTTGGAGGAAAAGACTAAATGATCGCAAACATTTTGGGAGTGGACTATCCCTTTAATATTCCTGTAAGTAAAAGAGTGGTGTTTATTTTTCTAGTACAGCTTTGCATATTTGACGGATTACTTGGCTTAATTCAGTCTTTGTTAGTCGTCTGTTTTTATCTGGATTGGGATTCTGAAGCAATGATGAGTGACCCAGGTTTACCGTGGTCTCCTGTAACAATGACAGGGGGTTCTGAAGGGAAGCTGGCTCCTCAGAGCTGGGAGTGCTCGTTCTTTTCCTCCCTCCTTCCTCTTTTTATTTTTAGGTTCTTGTTTGTTCTATTGTTGGGTGGGGGGTGAGGTAAGACAGCAGTGGGCATCTGTAACAGACCAATGCTACGTCCCAGTTGCAAGAGCTAGTTTCTCAGACTGATTTAGATAAAATGATTACATTTAAAGTGCCCCCTTACATCAGAGAAAGTGATAAGGACTCAAGCATGTGGCAAGGGTTTGCTTTGATATGGGCCATTGACGATATAAAGATTCTGAAAGTAAACACCTTTCAAGGATGTCTGGGGTTACGTAAGACATGTTGCCGGTACTGAGTCAAAGTGTCAGTTTAAGAATGAATATCACTATTATTTAGAAAAAAAATAACTTTGGATATAATAAAGTAAAAAATCTTTTTATTTTCTTCTCATTTGTTATAATCTTCATCATCATGCATAAACTAAAAATAAAAATTGATAGCGCTGTTTTATTCAGAATTGTATTTTAAAGCGTTTATTAGATGTGGCATATTAACGAATATTTAATTAGAAAAATCTTATTGCTGTTGTTTAGAAAGAAAGAACAATTCATGTGATAAGAATGTTAAAATGGAAAAGTGTTGTTATTATTATGCAAATTCATAAATATGTAATGAATAGTGACTCACTGCGAGTAAGGATGGTTCATACAAATTGTGATTGATACTAGAGTTCAATGTACATGGGTTCGGTTTGCATATCTGCCTTTACACTAACCAAATGATGACATCGAACAAACTCTGGTCTGTTTCAAAAACTGGAATGCGAGATTTCAGTTAAGTCTAGAAGATGTATTTTATGATTGTCAGTATTAATCCAGTGCTGTATTTTCTGTAAAATGCACTTTGTTCACTCTGGACAGACAAGTAAGGGCACGTATGCCAACACCCCTTACTATGGCACATGATCTCATCAAATAATTATTCAGGTTGTTGATACAAGGTTTTTTTTTAGATATACTTATATAATCTCTGACTAACTCTACCGCAAAGTTATGGGAAACACAGAAAAGAAACCATAAACTGTATAACACTTGGGGATTTTTAGGAGCTCAATGAATCCTGCTCATCTTCAGGAATGGATTCCATAGGGAAACATTAGTGTAATGTCACCCAGACTCTGGTGTGGTCACACGACAGGCTTCGTTGACCACTCGCTACACTTATATTTTCAACTCTTTGGGTTTATGTCATGCTGTTTTACCAATTTGCAGATCAAGTGCTTTGTATTTTTATGCTTGACCTTTGTTAATTTAAGCACCTATGTTCACAGAAGAAGAAACGAAGGAGAATTGACCGGAGCATGATCGGAGAGCCCACAAACTTCATTCATCTGACACACATAGGCTCTGGTGAAATGGCAGATGGCATGCAACCGGTAAGACATGCTTTATTCTGTTGGTACATTGAGACTCTCGTTTTAACATTAGGGCATGGCTATAATTAATTTACAGTGACAGAATCATTCTTAATGGATTCTTTACTGAAACACTTGCTCATACCAGATTGGATCTTTGTACATATATACCTGGCACCCACTACCTTTTCGATTTTTTTTTTTTTTTGCCTTTTTCTCTTTTATTTTTCCCTCAAATATGAACATGTCATGTATAAATGCTTGATGTTGGGGGTTCCCTGATAAAGTGGTCAGCCTGTGCTGCCAAGTTTTTCAGTTCGTCTTTATAATAATAAATAATTACAATTACACAATAATTATGACATTTGGTAGTAGCACTAATATATATTTTTATGTAAGGACATCATAGATGTCAAAAATTCTGATGAGCTTGGGAGTAGTAATATTTAAGATTAAATTTAAATAAATTTAAATTCATGCATTTAGCAGACACTTTTATCCAAAGCGACTTACAGTGCATTCAGGCTATCAATTTTTACCTATAATGTGTTCCCGGGGAATCAAACCCCCAACCTTGCGCTAGCTTGCTTGCTAACGCAATGCTCTACCAGTTGAGCTACAGGAACACTAAGATATAAGATATATTTTATTATAGTTACTATTTTTATGTAAAGACTATAAATTTAATGAGTTATGCAATACAATTTCAATGTTTTTTGTTTAAAAAAATGTAATAAATATAAAAATTCTTATAGTAATACTGCTACTACTAAGAATACAATTTATTATGATTATGTAAAGGCATTATAAAGGTCTAGACTTCTAATTAGCTTGGGAGAAATAATATTCATTATTTTATCGTAATTAGTAAAAATATACAAAAAAGTATTTTTATCATTACTATTATTATGTAAAGAGTAAAACTATACATTTAATGACCTGGAGAGAAATACAATTTCAATGTTTTTAGTTTGTAAAACAATAAATATTAGTATTTTATAATAATTCTACTTTTAACTTATACTAGTTTATGTAAAGGCATCTTAAAGGTCAAGATTAAATCTAATGAGAAAGGGAGCAAAAATATGTCTTAAGTGTAAATTTTTCAAAATTGAGATTTATTGATCATCTGAAAGCTGAATAAATAAGCTTTCAACTGATGTATGGTTTAGGATCGGACAATATGTGGCCGAGATACAACTTGAAAATCTGGAATCTGAGGGTGCAAGAAGATCTCAATACTAAGAAAATCGTAGGGCTGGACAATATCGAACAATATGATCATGTGCATCTGGTCAGTAAAGCCGGTTCTGTGGTTAGCTGTAAATCCCCATCAATTGCTTTCAAATGGAGCGGCAGTTAATACACAGAGCCGCAGATAACTGTTCATTATTGAAGATGAATCGCCTATTTACATTTTTTTTTTTTTTAGTTGTCCAAATGAATTGTTAGCAATGCACATTACTAATCAAAAATGATGTTTTAATATATTTACGGTAGGAAATTTACAAAATATCTTTATGGAACATGATCTTTACTTAATATCCTAATGATTTTTGGCATAAAGGAAAAATCTACAAATTTGACTCATACAATGTATTTTCGGCTGTTGCTAAAAATATACCCCAGTGACTTAAGACTTGCTTTGTGGTCCAGGGTCATATATACGTACACACACACACACACACACACATATATATATATATATATATATATAATTGCTTAGGTGTCAGATCCGTTTAATTCACAGATCAACTGAATATGGTAGACATGCTGCATGTGTAACTTGTGTTCCTGAAGTGGGACGTTCATTGGGCTGTTGTGTTGTCAAATAAGAAGGTGAGGTGTTACCTAATCCTGCAGCTCACACAGGGTCTGAATACCTGGGCAGAATCGAGCAGACTGCAACTTGCTCAGAGGAATGTTGGCGGGCGTCCCGTCAGGCTCTTTAAATGAGGAAATGTTAGTCAAGGTCTTTGCAGTGGTCACTGATTGATTGATTTTTTTTTATTTTATGTTGATGTTTGCCAATCTATAGCTTCATGTGTGGTTTGCAAAAGGTATAGCTCTTAGTGGAGTCAACACCTTTTAAGAAATTGGCTTTATATTCAATGGCGGCTTTAGCACTTTTATCAAAGAAAGGCTGGATCTGTTAACAATACAGCACTGATAGCTGAAACTTCTAGTGATAAGCGATATTGTTTGATATCAACCTTTCACAGTCCATGTGCTGAACACAGGTGACTGACCCGCTGGCTTTTCCCTTGTGGTTCTGTTCTTTTGTGTTGCATTGAGAAATTACGCATGAAACAACCCAGTAAAATGGACTTCCTCCTCGTTCTGCTGTGAGATCCTGAGACGCATGATGTAACAATGGGTGTGACGCTGTGAAGAGCTGTGTGTGTGTGTGTGTGTGTGTGTGTGTGTAAAACAGGCTTGTTGTTGCATGAAGGATGTTTTTTTTCTTCAGCTCCACCTTTTGAAGTGTGAATTTATTTTACTGTTTGTTTCTATCTATATGAACACTATTCCATATAAAAAAATATTCATTTGCAGAGATGACACTCATTATTTTCAAGTTTTATTATTATAATATATAATATAGTAAAATGATATTATTATTATTTGTTATTTTTGCTGTATAAAGTATTTGTGTATATAGTATAAACTAATTAAATTTTTAATTTGTATTACATTAATAATATTTATTATTAATAAATAGTTTGTAGTTGTTGTATTAATATTATTATAATTTAAGTATGAGTAAAAAATATTTATAACTATGGTAATGATATTAGTATTCATTGTAGTACTATTAATTTTTCTACGTAAAGTATTGTGTATATAGTACTAAAATTTAGTTGACCTATTCAAATTGGATTTGTTTTCGTTATAAATAATAGCAATAATATTAAAATAATATTGTCATTATTATCACTTTAATGGTTTTATTTATTTATTTTTTTACTTGTGTGTGTGTGTGTGTGTGTGTGTGCTTCTTTAATAGCAGTAACATTCAATAAATTATATTTTGTTTGACTCAGAAGAAAGTTGTTGTTTTTTTGTGTGTATCACATTCTTTAACCTCACTTGAAGATAAAATTTTCACTTGATGACCACTTACTGTGCTACTAAAAGTATAGCTGTGTTTGTTAAACTGGATTTAATATAAATAATTATGCATGTTTTCCATGCCAATAGCGTGATTGTGTCACTTCCTTTTGCAGTCTGGCCCGATACAGGAACAAATGAGATCCAAAGTGCCTCATGCTAATGGACGAAACAGCTTGTTATAGCCCTTCACCTGTGAGTATGAACACACACACTTTCCTTCTCCTCTCCATCCTCTCGCATTCACTCCGTTTTAACCACAGACCCTCATCTGTTCCACAGGCATCTTTGTTTTTTTACCCGAAGCCCCGTTAAGTGTCCTCAGCAGAGCCTGTGCAGCTAGCAGCACTGCACCGGTGACGAGGAGATCAAGCGCACATCCTGGTCACAAAAATGACAACCTCCTTGCTGCAGCTACCAACATGCAGGTTTTTATGCTTTGGATCCTCAGGAATGTCTCAGATGAGATGTTTCAACACCCCCCCCTCCCCTCCCGCCACCTCACTCTAAGACTGTTATTAAATTTGGACCGGATTATATGAGAACACCTGATAAAGAGTGTGAATGTGTGCCGTGTGCATTTGAGGCACTGGCTGTGCTTGCTGTGGAAGAGGAGAGGCACTTATCGCTTTAACACAGGGGACTATTTGACTGCCTTCCCAAAGTTACAACTGGCATGTTTGTCATAGTCTGTCATTGATAAGGGTGTGCGCAAGTGTGTGCTTGCTTTTGTTTTGTAATGGAAATGTATGTGCACCAATACCATTATCGTGTGCATTATACAAAACAATCCGGTATGTGTATTGAAGATTAATATAATATGAAAATACGGAATATACGGAATAATTACGGAATAATTTAATATTGCATTAACAAATAATGGCCTTTATGACTATAAAGGAATAGTAAAAAAAAAATTCATCTTCAAGTCATTCCAAACCCATATAAGTTTCTATAAGTTTTCATACAGTGATTTTCAGTTTAACATCAATGCGGAGTAACACAACGTTTAAGTTTCTAGAAGTGTCCCATATTCCAAGTTTTCCAATTTATTTATTTGAGTAACAGACCAAATGTGCCGTTATTCATTGATTATCGTCCTCTCAAGTGAAATGTTAATGTGAGTATTACATGCTACAGAAACATTGAGTCGATAATTTGGCAAGTGATCATAAGGCTTCAGGTGACAGGAGTATAAAATGATTTTGGTGGACCATATTTTGCGCTTCTTTTATTTTTGGGGGTAGGGGAGCAACTAACAGGCTTCTAAAATTCTCCACTGTCAAAAGAATAACTGCGTTTAAGTTTGGAATGATGTAAGGATGAGTATCATTTTTTTTAATGTCTTTAATCCTTAAGTATTATAAAAAAGCTATTATCTGTTAATGTGAGTGGAGACTTTGAACGGTTTCTTCCTGCCGGTAGCGAGCCACTGCCCTTTGTCATTTAAACCAGACTCTCATTTTCACACATCAGGCTCCACCCCACACAAGCTCAAACACACACTTTCTGTGTTTCCAGTCCTCACACGGCACCACGATTAAATCACTGGTTCACACACACACACACACACACACACACACACACTTTGTATACTTTCTCTGTACTTTGTTTTTGAATGCAGCTCAATGAAGCACAATGTCGGGCTGAGATTTTAAACACAATGTTTTTGCTTGTAATTGTGATGTTTTATTTTGAATGCATTGCTTTGCAAGGTCCCAAACTGTAATTTACTTTAAGTGTTTGCTGTAATTTGTTAGGGTATGTCATAGGACAAAAATGTGGGTAGCGAAAGCTTTCAGAATGTGCATGTTGCTTTAGAAATCTAGAGTTTAAGCCTATTTTTAGTGGAAATGCATTTCATTCTGAGCTGACAGTGTAGTGAAACATGCAGATGTCTGCATCTCAGCCAAAGACCTCGACAGCTCCCTTAACTTAATTATACATGTTGCTTGCAGATTCTCTCACTTTTTGGTTTTGTTTGTGTGACTGTTTGGGCTTTTTTTTTTATTTTTTATAAGTATCTGTATTTTTAAAGCCATAATGTTTGTGCAAAGCACTCATTAGGCTTTTTTTTTTGTCTTTAATACTTTTATTCTTTTATATAAACATCTTTTAGTCTATTAGTCCAACAGATTGATTTTGTGATCAGATGTGAGCAGTAATACTTTTCTGTTCATATAGCATGATGTTATGTTTTTATTGTGCTTTGGTTTGTAACAATACAATTGTACAAAGTGCAGTCTGTTGGGTTTTTATTGAGATATGCAAAGTAATATTATCTAATGTGTATTTTTTTTTAAATGCATTTTTAAATGACATTATTTTACTTTGTGTCTGCATGACTTTAATAAAAACTAGTTTTCTAATTCAATTCTGAAGAAAAAAAAGTCACTTGTAAGATGTAAACTCCGAATTCAGCTTTTTTTTTCTTCCCAATTCCTTGTTTACATCTTGCAGTTCTGACTTTTTTCCTCTGAATTCTGAGTTTACATATCGCAGTTCTGTTTTTTTCTTCCTGCCACGGAGAGAAAAAAACAAAAGAATGCAACTTTTCATCTAACAATTGTCATTTTCTCAGAATTGCAAGAAAAAAGTCCCAATTACCTTAATTTTTTTACTCCGTGGCAGAAACAGACTTCCATATTGGCTGCAAAAAGGAGCACAGGTGCTTTTACATTTATTTTCAAACACTCATAACTAATCCAATAAATATAGATTTAAACAAGATTTTCTTATTACTGTAAATATATGAAGGGCATTTAGTGAGGGCTCATGGACTTGGTGTTTTGTTTTCCTTGCCATACATGTTTGTACAAATGTAAGCTTTAAATTTAAGAGCGAAGAAATCAAAGCTGATCCCTAAATTATGTTTTAACATCTGCTGTAACAGTCATTAGTAAAGCAGCTCATGGAACACTGCGTGAAAGTTTGCATAAGACACCCACAAAAACAATGGACCCTTGGCACAAAGCTTGTTTAGGTCTCAAGCCTAACAAAGCACATTGCATTTTAATTTCCTTTTTCTCACAATGGCTTGAAGAACAGTAAAGCAGACTGTGGGGGACTGATTGTGTACACCTTTTGAGATCTTTCAGGTGCTTACATTTACTAAACATGCCTCCTTATTCAGAAATTCAACATTTTTATTAAAAAGATAGGATACAATGTTTCACAGCAAACAATATCAGTTTTTAACAGGGTTGAAATGGCTAGGGTTTTAGTATATAATGGTTTATTTTTGTAATCAAGATTTAAAATATATATTAGATTAAAAAAGAAAAATATAAGAAAAAGTGTGTTTTTTTTGCATTGAATACTAATGCATCGATTCAGTGAATTATTTGCTTAGACAAATCCAAGACATGAACTTTAATTTTTACTAAACATTATTGACTTGCATTACCCAACATCTGGCACATAAAGCGTTACAACGGGAATCTGTTATTTAACCTTCCAGTAGTTCTCGCTCTGTTCCTGTTTGTGACTTCAGAGCAAAAAAAAAAAAAAAAAGTTTCACCTCTCAGCTACCTCACTTCCTCCCTCTGCCAGAGCCGGTTTCCTGAAAGGTGAAGGAATATTTCCATAGCGAGTCTCAAAAAACACAAAATAATCGCTTCCCACTATTTCCTCATTACAATTAACAGTGAAATCACAACAGTAAATCACAGCAGGTGTTTTAATATAACCCTTTATTTCCTTAAATATCATAGACGAGACATACATGTAGTATGTGCAGTTTTTAAGCTCAGGTTGTTCAGGTGTGGCCTTGTATAAATATTTGCACATAGGAGTCTATTAAATGAGAGCACATTCAATGGGCCACTTTACAGGCAGCAGCAGCTGAATATTAGAGAGCATTTCCCTTCCATATTCCAGAAGAAAACCAAGCACGGTTATATTTGCAACAAGTATGTACAAATATAAACTGAACAATGCGGCTTCTTACAGCAATATTACACACTCCGTTTCTAATAGCGTTCTGATTTTGCAATAAGTTTGAGCATTGCTGCATCTGTGCTAAAAACTTTCACACGTGATTAAACCCTCAACTACAATGCATTTTACAGAATATATAAAAACAATTTCAATAAAATAAAATCAGTACCACTTTACAAGACTTATAAAAACAGCCAGATAGTAGTTTGAACCATATACATTTGTTGGTTTCTACAGGTTTCAGATAACGTACAATATTTTGGATCCATTTAGTGCAAATATTCAAACTAATATTTATCCTAATTTGGGTATGTTCGCTGTAAGGCAAAAATGAAATGTTTAAATAGAAGTATTTCTCATGCCTAAACATAATAAGTTTTGTGAAAATTAATTATTATCAATTAATGTGATTCTCTACAGTTTGCGAAACATAACAAGTTTGTCTGTTTTTGTGTAACAGTCTAAAAGCCATGACGTCAAACAGAACTGTCCTGACCCACCTTGCAGCATGACACAGCTGTGTCTCTCTGAAGCACAACACTGTCTTTGTATTTCATCAAAGAGCCGTGTGGCAGGAAGCTGTTTTTCTGTCATTAGGGCATTTGCCCTAAAGCTTGACCTTTAACCCCAGCCAGCTCCAAATCTCACATGCATGTCAGTCACCCCAGTCCAGTGTGAAGTCTGTACAGTATGTACACCTCTGCTCTCCTTCCATCACAAACCTTCACCTGTTCATCTGCTCATCATACCTGCAGAACAAATCAAATCATCTCCATCACCGGTAGCACTTTCTATTTACTCAAAGCAATTAAGAATTAAAAATAGATCTAATTTATTTAGAAAATATTTCAATCTCAATGGATACTTTTTGATGTCATTTATTTACAGATAATACTGAAGATATAAAGAATTCATTGTATTGATAATATTTATGAAATACACATTTAATGGTACATTTCATGTCCGTTATTTACAGAGAAAAAACGAGATATGATACGGAAATAGTGAGGTGGTCAGGAAATTCTACAAGTCTCATAAAACCAACATCACTTTCACTGGTATAATTTTTGTATTTATTTAAAATAATAATACAATCAAATGTTTTCCAGAAACGTATTCATTTAAATGATCGAGAAATCTTTATTTTATGAAAAGATCTAATGAATATATATGATATGGAATAATTAGGATCTATTCATAAATGTTTTATTTTAAAAGGTTCAACAAATATTTAACGAATACATTTTTTCAGTAAATGTAATTGTTTAATGAAAAACATGATTACCAGTGAATGTAATATGAGTCAAACTTTTATAATTTCCTTACCCTATTTCTTCCTCTTTCCCCTCAACATTTCTGGTCATTTATCATTAATTAATTGACATTTCATAATAGACATTTCTTTAATAGAGAAATGACTAGATTGTATTATAGAAGCTGGACTCAAATATAAAACAAGCCTTTATGGAAAGAATGTATACATAAAGATGAATTTTCTGTTTAGTCCAGGTTTAGATTAATGACAGCGCACTACTGTGGCTTGACGTGGACACTCACTGTCTGATGCAGTCTGGGATTTGCAGCTGGGCCACAGGAACAAACTCTGCCAGTTCCTGCAAGCTGTGGATGAAACGCATCTTCCTGCTGAATTTCTCACTGCAAGAGAGAGGAAACGGGTCAGTCTGAGAGCGTTAGGTATTGATAATGATAATGACATTTTGAGCTGTGTTTGCTGAACTAATGTTCATCCACGCTCACCTGATGAAGGGTTTGATGACGGTGATTAACGCTCTCACGTACCAGGCTGGGTGAACCACGAAAAGCCCTTTCAAGTCTTTTCTTAACCTGCAGAGGGTTTATCATAAAAGAAAATATATTTAATACCTCAATCAGAAAAGCAAAGGCAAATACCTATGTACTGGCACATTAAACTATTTTGTTTCCAGTGACTGGTTGGTTCTCCCACTGGAGAAGCACGATGCCAGCAGAACATGACGACACGAGGGAGCAATCGCTGACTGGCACCAGCACCACCCTGACCCGTGTGAAACCATGTTGAATCATGGAACACAGACAGGCAGAATCTTGGGGACGACAGTCTGTTTAGAACATATTCCACTGATTTAAAAAATCATCGCACATTGAACCTTTTTTCCGTTTGTTTTTTTGCATATGTTATTTAAGGGTTAGGGGTTGTAAGGCTCAAAGAGATTATTCTGATTGCTACAAAAGAATTTATTCTGATCTACTGTGGGGTCCAAAACTCTGAGACTGTTAGTAAAAAATAATCTATGAATCTTTAAATCAAATAAAAAAAAATTCTAAACATTCTCTCTCTCTCTCTCTCTCTCTCTCTCTCTCTCTCTCTCTCTCTATATATATATATACATTGGTTTTGTTTTATTCCCCTTTTTTGCTTTAAAAATTTCAGAAAGACCCAAAGTGCATCTTTGTATACCAGTGGAAGCCAGACGGAAACAACCATTTACTTATCTGATATTTGGTAAATACATCAGTATTTATAGCCATTTTTGTTTGAATACAAAATGCTAAATGTTTATTCCAATGTGATTTTGATCTCAGATTTTAAATGTGATGTAAGAAAAGGTCAGCGTTTCCTCTGAAACTGTGAAGAGTGTAGCTTAATTGGCTTTATCGCAGGAGTTTCCCTTTAGATTCACTGGCATTTCACATTGAGTTAATTTTTCTCCTCGCAGTTCCTCTTTGATTGTGTGAAGTCATGCTTGACTGTTTGTTTCTGTGGTTTTTTGTTGCCGTCTGTACAGTCAGCAGCTTATGAGTGATCGCAGAGGAAAATTCATCCAGTGACGCAACAGAGCCAGCAGGGATGACAAATCGCGTCCCACACTCCTCAGTTCCTCATTTCCCAAATTGATCTCACATGATAAGCAGACCTTGAATTTCCAGAGTTTACAAATACCTCACATAAAACATTTATGAGACTGACCTTCACCTGGAGGAATGAAATACATCTGCGAGACAGCTATGCCAGAAAGTATAGAGAAATTAAACATTAATTTACTATGGAAATTCTTTTGCTGGTCAATAATAGCAAAACAGACCCTTTTAGGATCAACCTGATTCTAATCACCCCGTCGGGTTTATTTTAGGATAATGACTGGCTGACTGTACATAAACAAAGTAAATAGAGATTTTGTAAATAACACTGACGTCCATTGAGAACTGCCACACTGGCCTTGAAGAGCCGACACAAGAGTTTTAAACTTTAAGCAACTAATCCGCAATGAAGCATGCAATCTAAAAATATAGCAACAACAGCAAAAACACATGACAGCTGAGAAGAGGTCAAAGGTTATCTGAGGAATGTCTGGAAGAACTCCGATAACATGGCCTTCTATGTATGAGTCCACAGCATTCCTATCATATTTCATAAGAGGGGCATTAAGAAAGAGAGTGGAGGTGGGTTCTCATGTTCAACAGGAACTAAACTAAAGCGAGACTGGCACAGGCAGAGCTTACACACAAGCTCCCTCTTCTGGAACTGATGGAAAGTGCCACTGTTGTTTCATAAGACGTCAAAAAACTGTTTTGTGGCTTGTTTTAGTGCTTGTTTTTTTTTGTCTACACTAGAGTTCAGAAATACAGTAAAACAGCAATTGTGTGAAATATTATTACTGTTGCAATATATTTTAAAATGTAATTTATTTCTGTAACTGAATTCCAAGGGTCGTTACTCCAGAATTCAGTGTCACAAGATCGTTCAGATATTTCTATTATGCCGATTTGGTTAAGAAAACATCTTATTATAAAAAAATGTTGAAAACAGTTATTCTGCTTAATATTTTTGTGGCAACGGTGATACGTTGTTGTTTTTTTCCCCCTCCCAGATATACACATTTAAAAATTAGTCTTGCTCTTGAAAGTGAACCAAACATTTTGATGACATCATCTCTTGCTCAGGGGTGCATACATATTTTTGACACAATCTAGAATGAGAACATCCCATCCCCAAATTTTAAAAGAAAGTAGCTTTGTTTTGTTTTGTATTCCAGGCAGCGTCTCAAAATCTGCCCTGTCACAGCTTCCTGTTTCCAAAGTAAATATGTCAAAATAAGAAACATCATTCGTCAAACCATTCCGTGGAGTCTTTAAAAACCATATGAAATCAATATTTAACCAATTGATTTTTTTTCCCATCACAAAGTTTGGTTTCATAATCATAATCAAAGAGAAAATAAATTAATCAATAATATCATTATATAACACCGGAAATAAAATCCTGATGGATAAAATTAAGTCTCGCGCCACATAAGTTGTCTGCTAAATATTGTGCATTACTCAGAAACACATCACATTCCAGAAGTTGAATGTGTAATTTGTTGTTGTCTTCAGTTATAAAACTGATGATACATCATAATAACTACTAGTATGGCTCACCGTCTGTCGATGGACATGTAACACTGTCGAAGCCACTTAATCCCAGGCATCTTATTGCGAGGAGCCATTCCACACAAATACACCAATATGTAGTTCTCAGACACCATCAAGTCCAACGTGCCAATAATGTACCTAAATCCAAATAAATCATTAATAAACATTTAAGTCACTGCAATATAAATTCATACCAAATCAACCAGGTTTTACCTGAAGAGATTGTCCATTACATATTCATAGTGTTCTGTTGTATTTTCTGGAAGGTAGCAGGAGGTGAACATAATGATGGCTGTCGATCCGTCCCCAAAATATCCTAAAAAAGAAGGTCTAATTTAGTTGGTAATTTCATTAAAGCGTGTTCCTCTCAGCTTGTTCCATGAAAGCTCACCTCCGTGGGAAAGAACCTGAAGGTATGGCTCCAGAACGCTCATGTTGACTTGGTAGTCTTGGCCGCCAACATGAAATCGTCTCCATCGTCGCCCATTACTGTCCACCTGATCCAAGTCCAGGTGTCCCATCTCTGCGTGCTCCAGTAAACTGGCTTTTCTGATTGCTGCTTTGCCCATCCTGGGAAGATCATCTGCAACGACCACAGTACTAGTGGTAAACCAGTGCTCTGTGTAGATTTCTCTGTCTCACATTTGTGAAACCAAGACATGACACAACCCTAATCAAAATAACTGAATACCTTCCCACTCTAAGTCGTGCATGCTGTCTGGAAAGTTGTAAGACTCGCTGTCTGAGGGTGTCTCTAAGGCCTCCAGGTTAATGTCTATCTCTAGGTCATCATCAGGAGATGGTGAAAGGGCAGAAGCATCAAACTCATCAGATTTCATGCTCCGGTCAGTAGAGGTTTTGTCCAGTGTTAAACTAAGAGTTGGCGCCACTAGTCGTTTCTTCCTGATGGTATTACCAGTAAGAGCCAGGCTAGTTGGAGGGACTAGAGGAAATAAAGAAAAAGAGAGGTCAGGCATTACAAAGACAGTACAGTACTGTATATTCAATACCATTCAAAAGTTTAAGATTAGCAAAAAAAAAAAAAAAAAAAAAAAAAAATCTACCTCAAATAAATTATTTCTATTCATCAAAAACTATGAATTTGTTTTTAGAATGGTTTACAAAAATTATTTTTGTGATTAAATGATTTTAACTGATGAAAATAAAGAATATTTTTTGATACGCATATTTGACTGATTTTTGAAGGATCATGTGACACTCAAGACTGGGGAAATGGCTGCTGAAAATGCAGTTTTGATTTTAATAATTCAATATATACAGAATATAATAAATAGAATAAATCACTTTTTGTTTTTTCAAAATTGTAATAACATTTCACAATATTAGTTTTTAATGGATTTTTCATAAAAACAGCCTTGAAGAGTATAAGAGGCTTCTTTCAGAACATTAAAAAAAATCTTAATAACCCTAAGCTGAACTGTGGCGTGCGTCTCACATATATATATATATATATATATATATATATATATATATATATATATATATATATATATATATATATATATATACGAGACACATTTTTATAAGAAATATTTTGGCTAGTAACTAAATGGAGAAATTAGGTTACCAGGCCTGTTTCCCTCAGTTCCAGGGCTTTCCTCTTCATCTCCAGGACTCTGTGTGTCTTCAGGAAGAGGTCTACAAAGATCACATTATTTATTCCCATGTGCACTCAAGATGAACATAAATAAGGTGCATGAATCTGTTAACACAGTTTACCTGGGGAACTCCTCATCCTGCCATTCCTCCCGGAGCTCCATGTCAGGGAAAGCAGAGGTCTTCCCGTTTTCTGAATGCCTGCAGGAATAAATAGAAAATTTAAAGAAAGGCAATGGCACTTCTTGGTCAACATGTATTATTTGTTATTAACAATGAAATTCTTGGCAGGACAGTAACTACTCCTCAGTTTTGTCAAAACAACATTCCAGGTTTGTTTGCTTTAATCACGGAACAGGTCAACACAAGATCAATGTATTTGTACCTCCAGCAATTTGGAAATGTTTCCAAATATATTACTGCCGTAAATGACAGAGATTGATTTAGTCTTTGATGTTCTATTAATGCTTAAACCTGCACCTCATGCAATCCTTTTAAACTCATGCAAGAATTTTAGATGTCCAAAAATCAACAGTAAATCTGTATGTTAAAATATATCATTTTGTTTTTAACTATTTTAAACTTATGTGAAATAAGCATTCATTTATATCGCCTAATTTACATTTCACTGCCTTTTTTTCATTGTCATCAATTAAACTCATCTCTTCATTAGAGCAGAAGTGAGACAAGTTCCAGGATTTGGAAACAATTTTGACATGTAATAATGTATAATATTGACCTAAACATATCCGGTATAGAATAAGTTACCTGATTGATTGACACTAATAAGTATAGAATGATGTTAAAGACAGATAAACCACACTACTAGTAAATGGATTACTAGATTAAATAGATAGATAGATAGATAGATAGATAGATAGATAGATAGATAGATAGATAGATAGATAGATAGATAGATAGATAGATAGATAGATAGATAGATAGATAGATAGATTTAAAACTGAACAAATTCGTGTTGGATTAGACTGCACGTACAAACAGGGCTGTGTACACTTGAAACCTCGCTAACGCCCATCACATAGCTCTTTATGGACATAATATGTAAATAATGACAATGTAAACATGCTAAACTCACCTTTCCACTAACCTGTGCGTCAAAAACAAGCTATTTAATTTGATTTAAAAAAAGAAAAGTACTACGAACATTACAAACGCTATAGTTAAACTTATCATAGGATACTGAATCTCGCCATCTACCTTTACGACGAAAAGAGATATTGTTTTTTTTTCTCTACCTGACCAAAGCAAATTAACCTTCATTCCAAACACAGAATTCAGCCAATCAGGGCGCATCACACCTGATGACGCAGCCTTCACTCCTGAGAGAGCCTCAACGCCCCGCCCACATCCCTACAGCTGCTGTACGTGCAGAGGCAACCCAAGACATCAAGGCATCATAGCTGCGGGGATTTAGATCCAGCAATACCAAATGGTTTCTGCTAAATAAAAATAAAATGACCAGTTTGTAACAAAACTTTAACTTTAGTTGTTATTAGTTTACCATTAGTCTGTCATTAGTTTTTAAAACCGAAACATTAATTAATTCTTTCAAAATCAAAGTCTTAAGCCTGAAGGTTATCTTATACTTCAGCTGCTACGAGTTCAACAGCTTCACACAAGCTCTGGTGAGTTTTAAAATAGTTTAAAACTTTTAAAAATTGGGCCTTTTTTTCTGAGACACATTTACATTGTCAGTTGTGACACAAACAGTAAAGAAATTGCTTGGGATTTTACACTAGTTATTTATTTTTCATATTAGTTAGGTCCTAAAAACCATTAATAAATGGCTGTATTTACATGTGTGATGTGCAAAATTAACAACACTAACATTTTCTGATTATGACAATTTATTGAACTGAGAATCATTTTGAAGCCATCAAGTAGTTGCAGTTCTTTTATTCTTTGAAGTGGTTGCAAGGTTTCTCAGTATTTGTCATTAATATTTGACATTCATTTTGAGTCTGACAGTGCAATATAGAGATATATTTCCATTCAAAGTGCATTCTTTGAGAAAATGGAAACAGCAGCATACTGTATGCACGCAAACATAGATGAATACCTCTTTACACGCTGAACAGATTTATCCAAAACATGCACTGTATCTACATGTTAATTTTCTTTTTTTTATAAGATTGTATCTTATAATTTCTATTCTGTACTATACTATTCAAATATATTCTGAAATATTTGTGTCAAACATGTGAAATGCAAACTCAAACATAAAATTTGTTCCTGTTTCTTCCTCAAGTATTTCTTCAGCGTCATGTGGTAATTACACGTGGCACAAATGACCAGAAAATCTAGTTTTGTTTTCAGCTGATTCTGGTCAGGTAATGAGCCGGTGTGCTGTCAACAACATATGAGCCACAAAACTCAACCTGTTTCTGATGTGAAGCCAGTATCGATTTCAATCAGATCTTGATGGTATTGTCTTCGCTTCAAACCTGTAAACTTGATACATACACTATACACTATTATCCATCAGGATTGCTCAGAGACTACATTATTTCAAACATGAAATGCTCTGACAGGAGGCTGTATGTTTTTAGTTACTGACTAACTCTCTGTAAGTCAATACAGCACCAAAACTGTTCCATGTAATCTCATGCCCAGTGTTGACTGAGACCTTATCAGATGTTCAAATGTATTTTAAGAAATATGAAGGGCATTTTTTAGAACAATGTATAAAGTTGCGGCAGACAACAAGATACATTCACTGCAAAGCAATGAGGTGTGTACTGTTTTAGCAATTGTTCTTGATGTAACTCTTACAAGATTTAGTAAAGTAATCGCCTGTTGTGAAAACCTTTGTCTTAATTGGTAAAATACTTCAGTAACTTACTGTTTTAAGGATGTATTATTAGTCATATCACATAAACACTGAGGGTTTTTATGACACTAAGTTTCATGCATTCTCTTCTTGTCTGGACATGAACTTGGAATTTGGTATGGAAAGTATTAATATTGTGTAACAGTTTTAATATCATTGCAATTTTAGAGTCTAAAACCATCAAAAGTTATAATGACATATTTATATATATATATTAGTGGTGCCAATGGAGAAGATTGGAGTAGAAGTATTTTCCCCTTTTAAAACATTTTATAAACTTACATTTTTTGTCACGTTTTCCCATCTAGATTTGCATTTTTAACTCATGACAGCAGTGACGTCCTTATTATTGTGTGAAATATTAAAGAAAATCTGATGGTCTGTCAGATGACAGGATATGAGAGGAGATGTCTTTCTGCGGTTGTTAGGTCTTGAATATTAGTCAAGAAGATTGGCAAAAGTACCGGAAATCAGTTCAACAGCAACTTCCTTTTTCTGAAATCCTCTTTCTAAATAACTAGAGACATAAGTGGTAAAAGGCTTTCTCTCGCGTCCTTCTGCTGTACACTTCAGAGTGCACCAGAACGTTAAAAACAACTCATCCAGTATGTGCTCATGACCTCTTATGTTTTGATCTCATAAATATGTTTTGTCCAGTTAGTAACTGAAACTTTTATGAACAGAGGCCAGTTGAACTTAATCATTACACTGCAAACAAATGCATTCATTTATTATTTGTTACTTCAGTCTTGAGGGACAGATTTCTGATGACAATAGGAAATAAAAAAAATTTGACTTACCCATTTTGCATGTACCTTTCCCTCTGGTCCGAGTAAGTCCCCATGTCTAAAGTCATTTAATAGAAAGTGTCTAAATTAGAAATGCGTTGATGAGCATGATCTGAGGTGTTCCATGAGCGTCGCCACAATGGGAGCCAGTTTCAGTGTCTGTATCTTGTGTCTTGTGTAAGGGAACTCGCCCTGACTGTCAGTACAGGTTTTTCAGCATTTCTGACTT
Source organism: Carassius gibelio (assembly GCF_023724105.1). Classification (NCBI taxonomy): domain Eukaryota; kingdom Metazoa; phylum Chordata; class Actinopteri; order Cypriniformes; family Cyprinidae; genus Carassius; species Carassius gibelio. Next base: position 8,149,227 of record NC_068386.1, on the reverse strand, counting down.
CTGCTGACTGAATTGTCTGTCTCCCATTGGCTCAGCTGCTCTGAGAACTTCTGCTCCCCCACAGGGAAGGCTGGGAAGGTGGAGGAAGATGCCACAGACTGGCATGGCTTCATGGTCCTAATACCCTTGAGGTTACAGGCCTCTTTAAAAGACTATTAGCTATTCCATAGATTGAGTGGTTTGTATTCTGTTCAAAAGGTTGAGGTCAGTAAGATTAATACTTCTATTCAGCAAGGATTCATTAAACGGATAAAAAGTGACAGTAAAAACATTTACATTATTAAAATAAAAGCTATTCCAAAAATGTTTTTATTCAAAGAATCTTAAAAAGAGGAATCTCATTTTCCACAAAAATATTATGCAGCACATGCAGTTTCAACATTGATAATAAGAAGTTATTTGAGCACTAAATTAGCATATTAGAATGATTTATAAAGGATCATGTGACACTGAAAACTACAGCAATGTATGTATATATATATATATATATATATATATATATATATATATATATATATATTTGTATTTGAATATTACATTGTAGTATTTTTTTCATCAAATAAATGGAGCCTTGATAAGAAACTTCTTTAAGAAACATAACAAAATATTACTGTTGGATGCCTCTTTAAAAATGAAACCGCAATGAAATTGTGTCTTTGCATGGAAAAAGCTCACAAACTACACATTGAACTATTTGAAAATGTTTTATTCATACTCATTTCATATTCATAAAAAAAAAGTCCTTGGCAATAAAATACTTGACAGAGGATGTGCTCTCGAATATTAACCTGTTTCACAACCATAGCACAGTAGTACATTTACATTAAATCAATAACATTATCATGATATTGGGGTTATAGTTTGGTGGAATCGATTAGTAATAATGTGCTTAGTTCTCCTGAGGCAGCATGCAGCAATCCTCTGCTGTCACCATGTACAGTCTCACCAAACTATTGGCCAGGGTTCATTCACAGGGTACACAACACCTCAAAACACCAACATACCATATTATATGTTTCAAGTCATTTAAACGTCTTTATATAACTGTCCGATAAAACATATTATATAAGATTTGCCAATTATGCCTTTAAAATGCCTTGGACTGAGCCTTTGTGTTTATGAATATTATAATTATGATGATAGTACAGTTAAATTAATCTGCTAATAAGCTACAGACCATATAACAAATCAAACTGACTGTTCATGAAAAAAATGTTTGTTTAACATAAAATAATATTAATTAACAGAATACCGAAGTTCTAAATCTCAAATGATCACACGTTTAACATACCTCACACACAAATATAATGGCGGTCTTTGGTAGTTAATGGTAAAATCTCAATGACTAAAATGCAGGTGTCCTGATTCGAAGCGGGAGCGGGTCAGTTAACACCTATAACATGCAAAAGGCCACAGAGAGGGTTACTGGTAGTTTAGCTCAGTATCCACGAGATTAAAAAATTGCTTGCCTGCTAGGATAATACTGTGAGAGTGATACTGTAAATGCAATTTCCATTAGCTTTTACAAATCAAGGGAGAAGTAATAGATTTTCTAGGCAAATCAATGCCATGTCCCAGAGGTGATCTGCAGACAAGCTGAAAATAACTCTACGAATAATGAAGAATATTATTGGCATCAAAAGCAACGATAGCTACCATGTTATAATTAAATGTATAATACCAGAAATTCATTATGCACTGTCAGTAGCTAGCTTGCACTGGGTGCTGATTGTCAATTTTAGATAATGTGTTTATATGTCTTAATGAGACTTCTGATTAATTTAGATCAAACATGAATATGACTGTGAACAATAAATAAACAGCCTAAAGCAGAATTTTGTTTTTACAGTAGCCAAACTTTGAACATTGTACATATAGTGCATTTATGTAATGCTCCATTCGATCATGATCATCAACCAGTCCTTAGGAAGTCAACAGAATGGTCTCTTCAGACTATCGTACCTTTGTGAGTCAGTTCTCATGCCCTAATGCAGCACTGTTGGATATGCACTTCATCCTCTTGAAGATGCAGAAGAACTTTCCTTCTCCAGCTCTTATTCAAGACTCTCTTGGACAACAGATTCTCATCATTGGTCCTCAGGAGACGTGTCCTCCATGCTGGCAATCTTGCTAACTTTCTCCACCAAAACCTCAGGACTGATTTTTGGTAGACCATTGTCTAAGGGACAACCCTCCACCAGACTGTTCATTGGCGTTGGAGGAAATTGGGTATCGTCCTCAATCCCAGCGTCCTCGGGACATTGTTGTGATTCACTCTGGTCCTGATTGGAATCATCGTCCAGCTCTAGGTCCTCTATGTTCCCACTTTGATACGCTTTCTTTTCCCTCTCCTTCAGGAAGTCTGTGATTATGGGCATTACTGTCTTGCGGGAAGCTAATGTGTTACAATGTATAAAGGCCTTCACATCTGGATATGGACTGCTCATTGGCTTAAGGTCCAGAATATTATTTTTGGCTTTTTCTAGTGCTCTACTCATCTATGAAAAAAGAAAATACAGATATCAATTATTCAATTCATTTATTGATCGTTTAAGATTGGATTCATCCATCAAAATTACAGTTAATAATTGTTAAATATTTTTCTGTTTTAATATATTTAAAATGAAATGTTATGCAAAGGTGATTTTTTTAGCAGCCATTACTCAAGGCTTCAGTTTCACATGATCCTTCAGAAATCAATCTGTTGTGAAAATTGTTGTGCAAACCGTGATACATTTTTTCCAGAATTCTTTGATTAATAGAATGTTCGAATAAATTATATATTTTGTAATATTCTAACATGTCATACACTGTCACTTTTGATTCATGTAATGCATCCTTGAATTAAAAAAAAAAAAATCTTACTTTTGAACAGTGTATTTCCAAGTAAAAAATTATATTCAGTGATCAGGAATTGAGCGGATCAAGCAATTGTTGCCATTTTTTACATTTCAAAATTAAAAGACAAACTGGGAAACCCTGTAAATTTGACTCCTAATCTGGTCAAATATACAGAGCCAGTTATAGGTAAGCCATCTGAACATTCATTCCCAGTAAGGTATTAAGCACTGAGTACCTCTTCCCTGTAGACAGTGCTGGAACTGTAGACGGCTAGCTGTCGGAAGGGCTCCTTGTTGTCATTGAAAGAGATTGTCATGCAAACCACCAGGTTGTATTTGTGATTGTGGCAGAACTCACAGAGGTCCTGCTGTAGTCCACGCCTCTGAAGAAAAGCCTAAATATTAATAAAATTGATCAGTGCAGGGTATTTACACCTGAAAAATGTAATCTTTTTAAATACACAATTTCATCTTATGACACATCTCTGATCTCTTCTGAATCATTTGACTGATATTTCTGATTAACTTCTTTGGCAATTTGACATTTAAAATGGTTGCGTAAATAAACATTAAATAAGTGGCATTATTACTTTGAAGTAATAATTGAGATTATGTGGGTAATATATATATATATATATATTTATTTTTTTAATCAGGGACTTATTTTTTGTCCGCAATGTAGTGTGAACAAAGAAAGTTTTGATACTTCTCACATCTGATTCAGCAACAGCATGTCTTAATATTGTATGTGTACTAACAAGAGACGAGTAGAGTCTGTCACGGGGGATAACGTCTGGTGTAATCAGTGGTGCGCAAGACAGGCCGCCCAGCCCTGCGGTGAGTCTGGGTGTGTCTGACTTGGAATCAGTTGTGCTTTGGTATTAATGAGGAATTCACAGTCACGAGGATGGACACATGAGCACACTTTGTGACCACAACAGTAGCTCCTTACATTTCAGAATCTACATTTCCTCTTTCTCTTTGTGGAACCAAGTACTGAGGCTAAATGCATAGCACAAACACAAGATTCACTTCATTTAGGATAAAAAGTCATTTGCATGTGATCTTCTAAATTTAAAATCAGAATCAGAAACACCATCAGAAATAGCCCTGCTAAAGTGCAAGTTTGCAAGGAGATTCCATACATAACTTAGTTTATAGAGATGCACCAATACAATCACACATATATACACACACATATATATATACATATATATATATATATATATGTCCAACTGTAAAATATATTACAGCTGTCAAATCGATTTATCGCATACAAAATAAAAGTTTGTCTTGACGTAAAACAAACATGATTCCAATGAAGTTGGGACACTGTACAAATTGTGAGTAAAAAAGGAATGGAATAATTGACAAATCTCATAAACTTATATTTTATTCACAATAGAATATAGATAACATATCAAATGTTGAAAGTGAGACATTTTGAAACATCATGCCAAATATTGGCTCATTTCGGTATTCATGAAAGCTACACATTCCAAAAAAAGTTGGGACAGGTACTCAGGTAGCAATAAAAGGCCGGAAAAGTTAAATGTACATATAAGGAACAGCTGGTAGACCAATTTGCAACTTCTAAGGTCAATTGGCAACATGATTGGGTATAAAAAGAGCCTCTCAGAGTGGCAGTGGCTCTCAGAAGTCAAGATGGGCAGAGGATCCCCAATTCCCCCAAAGCTGCGGCGAAAAATAGTCAGGGGCGTCGGACTGGGGGTAAAACCAGTACTGATTACCAGGGCCCCAAAGGAAGAGAGGGCCCCTGAAAAGTCTGGAATATATATTTTCAAGGTGTGTGTGTGTGTGTGTGGGGGGGGGGGGGGGGGGGGTCCATTAGGACTGCCTATGCATAGGGCCTGGGATCTTGTGCAGCACCCCTGAAAATAGTGGAGCAATATCAGAAAGGAGTTTCTCAGAAAAAATTGCAAAGAGTCTGAAGTTATCAACATCTACAGTGCATAATATCATCCAACGATTCAGAGAATCTGGAACAATCTCTGTGTGTAAGGGTCAAGACCGGAAAAACATACTGGATGCCCGTGATCTTCAGGCCCTTAGATGGCACTGCATCACATACAGGAATGCTACTGTAATGGAAATCACAACATGGGCTCAGGAAGACTTCCAGAAAACATTGGCGGTGAACATAATCCACCTTGCCATTCGCCGTTGCCAGCTAAAACTCTATAGTTCAAAAAAAGAAGCCATAAATAAACATGATCCAGAAGTGCAGGCGTTTTCTCTGGGCCAAGGCTCATTTAAAATGGACTGTGGCGAAGTGGAAAAACTGTTCTGTGGTCAGACAAATTAAAATTTGAAGTTCTTTTTGGAAAACTGGGACGCCATGTCATCCAGGTTAAAGAGGACAAGGACAACCCAAGTTGTTATCAGAGCTCAGTTCAGAAGCCTGCATCTCTGATGGTATGGGGTTGCATGAGTGCATGTGGCATGAGCAGCTTACACATCTGGAAAGGGACCATCAATGCTGAAAGGTATATCCAAGTTCTAGAACAACATATGCTCCCATCCAGACATCGTCTCTTTCAGGGAAGACCTTGCATTTTCCAACATGACAATACCAGACCACATACTGCATCAATTACAACATCATGGCTGCGTAGAAGAAGGATCCGGGTACTGAAATGGCCAGCCTGCAGTCCAGACCTTACATCCATAAAAACATTTGGCGCATCATAAAGAGGACGATGCGACAAAGAAGACCTAAGACAGTTGAGTGACTAGAAGCCTGTAGTAGACAAGAATGGGACAACATTCATATTCCTAAACTTGAGCAACTTGTCTCCTCAGTCCTCAGACATCTGCAGACTGTTATAAAAAGAAGAGGGGCTCCCACACAGTGGTAAACATGGCCTTTTCCCAACTTTGTTGAGATGTGTTGATGCCATGAAATTTAAACTTATTTTCCCCTTAAAGGTGCTGTAGGGAACTTTTGTAAAAAAATATTTTTTACATATTTATTAAACCTGTCATTATGTCCTGACAGTAGAATATGAGACAGATAATCTGTGAAAAAAAAAATCAAGCTCCTCTGGCTCCTCCCAGCGGTTCTATTGCCATTTGCAGAAACTCCATCGCTCCCGGTAAAAAATAACCAATCAGAGCTGCGGTCCGTAACTTTGTTTGTGTTCAAAATGTAGAAAAATGTATATAATAAGCGAGTACACCATGAATCCATTTTCCAAACCGTGTTTTTGGCTTGTCCTGGATCACTAAGGTGCACCTATAATAAGTGTTTATATTCTGACTATTTTAGATTGCTTCAGGGGTACCGCGGCGCCGGCATGTACTGGCCATCGGGACTACCGGGAGATTCCCGGTGGGCCGCGGTCTGGTTGGGCCGGTGCGTTATGTATTTTGTTTTTAAATCATTAATAATCGCAAATATATTCGTAATTATATTGTTGTATGGTACAATTCCGGCCTTATGTGTCTCTCTCATGAAGCTGCATCATGCTTTTTTATTTTTTTACGTTAGTCACAATAATTTATTTAAAACATTAAAAAAGGCAGTATAGAGCTCGGGCGTAGACGTCATGGAATGGTGCATTGTGGGTAACGGCGGCCATTTTAGAGGCATCGCAAAGCAGGTTTGTAATAAGATAATAGCCAGTCTCCAGAAAAAGTTATAGAACGTGACAAAAAAAGTTGCCTATACCTATACGGACAAACTTAATAATGAAGCCAAACAACGCTAATTAAAAAAAAAAAAGAGGTTGTAGGCGGAATCGATCCCTATGAACACATGAAAGTTTACCAAGCCTCAGTTTCCCTGTTAATTTATCCTGGTCTGTGGAGTGAGCGCTTACACCTCCGATCAATTTAAAAATGTCACTTTCACTTTTTAAAAAGTCACTGGAGGCTCACCTGCAGATCATAAATGGATCTGCAAATTAAACGTGGAGAAAGCAATCTTTTTCACTAAGGAAATGTTAACATTAACCAAGCATCAGTGGTGACACACACACACTTATCAGATTCTGCGAGCTATGAAGCTTGTCTATGCGGGTTTGTTACACTTCAGGAGTAATTACTCACCTATCATACTTGCAAAAATCCACTGTTTTCCTCCGGTAGTTCTGTAATCCGGTATAATATTGACGAACATTCACCTCAGACACAACCCACCATTCAACAAAACAAGACGCTTAACTTCCTATTTTGAAGTTCGTTCCAGTTTTTTTTTTTTTTTTTTTTTAAACAAGTTGTTCAAATTTGTTAAATACAGTCAGCACAAAAATATCAAAAAGCAAATTAAGTTCAGGATTGGGTCAAAAGAAAATGTTTAAACAAAAAATACAGACACTAAACTGACTCCCTTACTGGCCAAAAACTAGAGAAAACGTAATGTGTTTGTGTCTGAGTTTGTGTGTGTGTATGTGAGAGAGAGAGAGAGAGAGAGAGACCATACACAACATGTCTCACCATAACTATGTATTATAATATTATCGAAGGTGATGGTTTCCCTCCGTACAGTGGCGACCCAAGCCATCTGACGCCTCTTGGTGATTTCAGACACCTTGTGTTTTTTTTCCAAGTAGGAAAATGTTGAAAACTAATATGATTCACGAGGCGTTTGCCCTGTCGATCATGAAACCGATTACAGCAGTTCACAATACAGCAATACTGAACCATTTTCCAAAAAATAATCAAAATTAATGACCAAATGACCAACGTTACCTAATGCCTACTATACAGTACATCTACTTCTGTACCGCGATTCCCACAATGCATTGCGACGTGACGCAACGATCCCGACCTCTATAAAGTACAGATAAAACGACGCGTGCGCATGATGCTGATGCGAGCTGCGAGACGTGACGTGTTCACTGCTCATTGGCCAATCAGAATCAAGTTCTAGCCTTGAAAAGCGGCCCATTACAACTGCAACGAAATTCAAAATGTTAAATAATAAAATATCTAAGCGTAAAGGAGGGGCCGAACGTTGAGAGAGAGAAACGACAAGCACTTGAGGCAGATGCCACCAAATGTGTCAAGATGAAGATGAATAAATTATTTGCTGGAAGGCAAAAGACTTGAGTGAAGACGTCAGCAGGGCGGGACTTGACTGCTGAGGTGAGACAGAAATGTAATGATACACGTAGGCTACTGCATTGTTTTGTTTCAAAAAGTTAGGATATTCCTGCTGTAATATCTCACCACTCACTGATCTATATAAATTACATTTACAATTCTCAGCTCTCAGGTTCTGTCCATTTTATTACAAAATTCAGACAATACCGTTTTGGCGTTAGAAAATATGACGTGACAGATCGCTTTAGCGCCTTCAAGTAAACCGATCATCTGTTACTTTCTGTTTAAAGATACAGTACAACTTACCTAAATGTATATATGCCTCATAAATAATATCGATCAATCAAAACAGCAGGAGAACAATTATGTCACACGTTACATTTACCTCAAGAAAGTCATTTAAAAACCATAGCAGGTTAGTTGAGAAAAATAGCCACAAGAAAGGAGTATTTTGCTAAATATGTGCACTGTAGTACATATTTATTATATTTTCACCTGTCATTAAATAATTGTTATTATAATGAAAACTGCATTACATTTAATTATTTTTAACATTTAATAATACAAGCTTATGCTCTATGTCTCTGTATATTTACAGCATTTATGGGAGATATTTATTTTCAATTTGTAATCAATTGAGAAAAAGAATCTCTTAAAGTGCCAGGCAGAAGCCTTATACCTGCTGTCGGTCTGTGTCATTGTGAACATAAGACAAAGAGAAATAACTCACTGCTCTTGAATAACAACTTAACAAGGATATATATGAATGTATATGTGTGTGTGTGTTAAGTGAAGTATTTTATATTTGGATATGTAATATCTGTACCTGAAAATGGTGTTATTTATGATAATTTTTTCTTATTTTATTCCTGACTGTTCACTTGTCTTCATTAATGTTTGAACTTAATAGTTAGTGTTTATTGTGGTATTGAAATTAGAATTGTGAAATGAGATTGCAGCTTATTTACAAAGAAAACAACAGCAATTTTATTTGTATGTATTTATTTTTGGCAGGGCAAGTACAGTTTTGAACCCTAGCATTGAGCTCTGATCCTAATCAGTAATTTTACATGCAGATTAATGTATGTATAGACATGTAGTGTGTGTGTGTGTGTGTGTGCGCGTATGTTCACATGAATAGTGGGCCGGTCTGGATGAAGTCCAGGGCTGATTTTTTGTCCCAGTCCAGCCCTGCGCGGCGGAGTAACCCAGTACATTTGTGATTCTTCATAGACATAAACAGAGAGAAGTAGTTCCGGCTAGTATGATGTTCTTCCACGAGATGCAAGCAGTTCTGTTTATTAACCGCTAGAGCGTCAAAAGTTACCTACCGCAGCTTTAAAATTATAAATTTTCTTAGTTTAAACATTTGATATATCATCTATGTTGTATTCTGAATAAAATATTGAAATTTGAAACTTCCACATCATTGCATTCTGTTTTTATTCACAATTTGTACAGTGTCCCAACTTTTTGCGAATCGGGTTTATATATATATATATATATATATATATATATATATATATAATAACGGATTCATTTATGGTATTGTAATCAGCATTTTTATTCCCATAATTTATCTTAGTTAAATCTCTTAACTACCTACCTGCCCAAATATTTATACATAAATACACACACATATGTAAATATTTTTTAATATATACATGTGTGTATATTTGCAGTTATATATAAATCTACGCAATACACACATATATTATGTAAATACAAACTTTTATATTTTGGATGCGATTAATCAACTTGACAGCCCTATATATAACAATGTTATTAATTTATCCCATCATTTATCTTCTCTTTACCTGCCCAAATGAATAAAACCTAAATATTCAGCACTGATCAAAACAGGTTGGATGCCTCTTTCACACATATATACACGGACGCAAAACAAGCATCTTTTGTTTTTGACCGTGCATCACATTGCTGTTTATTCAGCAACTTGTGCTATAAGTATTATGTAATTTCGAGACGAAATCCAAAATTACTTTTAAGAAAACAAGAATACATTCTGCATGTATAGCAAACAATCATTCAGAACTGAATCACATTTAATAGTTAATAAATAGACTGAGTTGTGATTAATTTGCAATGTTCCATCACAAAAAATGAGTTTTGTACGATATTAAACTAATATGAAACGATCATATTAGTATTATATTACTTCTTTCATTCTACCTATTTAATATTGCAATAAAAAAAACACACAATGTGTCTGTTTGAAAGAAAAGCAATAAAATACAAATATTCAATGACATTATAGCATTTTGCTACACAACAATAAAAAAAAAACTTTGTACTTCTTAAGAGTGTGATTAAATCCTTTTAAAACACAATTCAAACACAAAACACTGGTCAGGTGACAAAAAATCAATGCAATAAAGGGACAAAATATCAGCATTTGTATATATCTGCATAAATATTTTTTGTTAGAAGTGGTATCAGCCAAAAACAATCAAATCAAGACATTGCAAGCTTCAGAGATTGCAGCAGCTATTAAAGGTCAAGTGAAATATGTCAAATAACAGCACTGACCTCTAGTGACATGTAAATGACACTGACGGCTAATTTTAGATCCCCGCCAGACACTGCCTTCATGTCTTTCAACAGCATCTGTTCCGTGGTGAGGCCTGGAATCCAGAACAGTACAATGACAATTACTTTTGATGATTGCATGCTTTCAGATTATACTGTTTGTTATGTCTGCATCAAGTGGTTTGTTTAATTAACCTACACAGTAAAAGATCCTCTCACCTGACACATCAAACTTGGCATTCTGTAGCGACTGAAAGAGAGCACCCCTCTGAGGCAGTTTGGGAAAACGGTTCTCCAGAAAGACGGCGTACTGGCTGTCCTTAGGGGTGACTTGGCCTGCCTCAGGTGCCATGTTAACACAGTCTCGGATAATGGCACCTGTCAACACATACATTATGTAAGCTTTTGGCTTTCTGCTGACATCTCACATCTCTATCAAGTCAAATCTAGAGGGTACTATGAACAAACTGACTATCTCCTCCGGCTAAATGCCACTGAAGTGCATGCTGAGCCCATCTGATGTCTAACAGACTGAATAGCAGTCATGCTGTGAGAGCTCGCATTCCTCTCTGTGTTTATCACATCACCATGACACTCACTGTATAAAAGCTGAGCCACTTGTTGGTCGAGCACCTCAGGTGCTTTTTGGGCAATGCGCTCTGTCACCAAGGTGGCACAGGAGCCCACGGGCTCCACAGTGATGGGACAGGAAGGGGATGTGGGCCTCAGGAGGAGGTGATGGTCAATCACTTCCACAACTGCGTCTTCCAGTTCACTGTCAGCACTACAGGATAATACAGATTTATTATAAAAGAACTGACCAAATCTCCTGATATTCACTTCAGAACTTTATTTCATAGATTTAATAATAACAACAATATTTCTATATTATTGAATATTCTATCATTTATTTAATATATGAATATTAATATATTTATTATATTTATAGAATATATTTATTTAATGGGTTATAGTATTTATATTAATATATTAAAATGTCTCATTTCAGCACGCATTCTGTTTCTGTGGTCATTCATTTTTAAAGAGACCCTTTTAGCACACATTTACATACATTTAGGCATACGGTGCAGTAAAACGCTTTATAATTCTATAGCAATTATTATAAATGTATCATATTAAACATAACTACAACTGTTTAGAAGTTGGCAGATGTGATTATGTAATTTTTTGAAAGTCTCTTATATTCTCAGCAATTTAAATTGACAATAATATTACAATTTAAAAGAACAGAAGTGTGATTTATTCCTGTGATTGCAAAGCTAAATTTTCAACAGTCATTACTCCCAGTCACTGTGTCACGCGATCCTTCAGAAATCATTTTAATACAATGACTTGGTGCATAAGAAACATTTCCGATTATTATCAATGAAAATAGTTGATGAATTGAAAGCACAAAGAATGGCATTTATTTAAAATGATAAAAGTCTTTACTGTCACTTTTAATGAATTTGATCCATCCTTGCTGAATAAACATATTAATTCCTTTCAAAAACAACAAATCTTACTCACCCCAAACTCTATAAAACTGTATTCTTTTTTGATGTGAAGATGGAACAAGGAGCATAAGTGCTACAGAACTGAAGACTGACCTGGGCAGAATATTGTGGTCGACCAGCGTCAGCATCAGTTGTTTGTTCTTGTGCAGGCCGTGGAGGTCCACCTCGTCCCTGAACAGCAGGCAGTCCTGCGACAGACCGCTCTCTCTCAGCAGAAAGCTGCTGTCAGAGCGCAAGGGGAACTCAGCCCGTGGGATGTTGAGCACAGGGACCGGCATCTTCTCACAATCCAGACTCTACGAGAGGAAAACAATAATGAAGAACAAAACAATAATCCAGAATTATCACGTCTATTATCTCTCTGCCATTATTCTCAAGATTTCCAAGAACAGTGGTTTATTGGGTTTGGGATAGCATACCTTTGAAAGAAAGTAGGCAAAGGTCAGGGCTGATACCATGGAGTCCATATCACAAGCCTCATTTCCCAATACGACATGCAGCCCTGGGCTGTTCTTACTACAACCCTGAGAATGAAAGAGAACAATGTGAGCCAAGTTAAATATTTGTTCTTAAAGGTATAGTTAACCCAAAAATGACAATTCCATCATCATTACTCAACTTCCAAGCATTTTTTCCCGTTTGACATAAAAGGAGATGTTTTGAATGCCGACACTGCTCTTGTTCATACAACAAAACAACACAGTGACCAGGGGTTATCAAAAACAAAAACAAAACAAAAAAACCAGCTTCTTAAAATTAGGCCACAGAACTTATGCCCTATATAGTCAAAATATGTATTTGTGAGAAATAGATCTGTTCTTGCAAGCTGTAAATCTTCTCTGCTGCAGCTCATCCACACCTATTCAAATATTGTGTGAAAGCGTTTAATGTTAACAATAATGGCTATTGTATAATTTTGCATGTCTTGTAAATTATTTCACAGTAAGGAACAATGCACAGAAAGTGAAAATTATGAAAATGACATTTTAGATAGCTATGATGAAGGGCACCTCAGATTTTCATATTAAAATAACTTACATTTCAGTGTTGCTCTGAACATGATAAATAATAGTACAGCTTCAGAAGACTTGGAATATACACTACTGTAAAAAAATAAAAAAAAAATACTTTTTAATGTTTCTGATGAATTTTTCACTCACCAAGGTTGCATTTTTTTAAATAAGTAAAAACGGTAATCTTGTTAAATATTATTACAATTTAAAATAAATCTTTCTTTTAAAATATATTATTTTTGTGAAAACACAGTTTTTTATTATTATCAATTTTGAAAACGGTTTGGAATATTTTTTTTTATTTTCTGGATTCTTTGACGAACAGAAATTTCAAAAGAACAGCATTTATTTGAAAAAGAAATCTTCTGTAACATTCTAAATGTCTTAACTGACATTTTTGGTCAATTTCATGGATCCTTGCTGAATAAAAATATCACTTTCTTTATAAAAAGACTGACCAACACTTTGTGTTTTGACCAACACAGAAGTGCAGTTATGGACTATATGTTTCTTAAAATGTGCTTTTCTATCTCTCTCTCTCTTTTTTGGAGCTTAAGAACGCACAACTCTATTTTGAAGCCTATTTGCGAGATGAAGAGCTCTTTTAATAGAATAACACCGAACACATCGCCCTGGATTCAATAAAACCTTTTATCCCTCCACATGATGACTCCTCATCCAGCGTTAATTAGCATTTGGCCTGCTCCATTACTCCAGCCGAAATCAGAAGCCATCTGTGACGTCAGCTTTAAATGATGTACTCTGATCTGGGCAGCCAGCTGGGGTTTGTTTGAAATGCTGGACGACGGACTGTCAACACAGAGTCACTGAGCTCACAACAGACACAGACCAGGGGTGAGGCTCATTTCGGGTGAGGTTAGATCCCTGTTTCTCATGTGATAATCGTCACCAAAATCTCTATTAGATGGGGAAGTGCAGGAAAAACATGCTTATTCATGTCCGTATGTGCATGGGCTGAAGACAGCACAGGAAGTTAGTCACTGCAATGTGAAATGGACCACGGGATGGTGAGTAAACAGTACAGAACCTGCGGGTCTCGGTTCAGGGTGGAAAGAGCAGGGTGTGCGCTCTGTTTGCAAGCTCACCCTCTGATGCAGACAAAAAGCACTTTGACCACAAGTGCAACCGTATAATTTCTTCAATCATTGACTGAATTAGTTAAAGAACCCTTCTCTGCTTGCTTCCATGAGCTGAGAGTCTCAAAGTAAACACGGGGCTTCAGTATATCCGCCCGGGCATGGCTGAGTGCAGGTGTCAGGGTGTTTGGGTTTAAAACAAAAGTGTTTTGGGTAGAGAGATGCACTGCTGTTGGACAGATGCCGTCAGGAGGATGTGCAGCAGGTGTTATTGTCTCTGCAAATATGGCCACCTTTAGTTTCATTAAGCTGAAAAACTAGAAAAGCGGGAACGGATTTTATTGGCTTAACACACTTACAGCACTTTTCAAAAACAGTCTCCAAAAGATGGAGGCATTGACACCAAACAGCTCAAGCTCATTCAATTTGTTGAGTTTTCTTTGTTGTGGTTTTAATTGCACACGTGTATAATTTAAAAAATTAAGTTTGTACATTTATAAATGTAACATTCATATATATATATATATATATATATATATATATATATGATCATTTACACAATTATACAATATAGTCATACTTGTGCCAAATATATTATGTCATTTGCTTGTGCCACATATACTTTTTTTTATTATAAAATGATACACGTATAAATAATATTATGATAGAAGTACCGTAAAAACACATACACAAGCATACTTGCGTAGTTTCTCTCAAGGCATGTGGTTGTTTCTATCTTTGGCGCATGCGGCCAGTCTCTTCATGCGGGTCGTACCATATGATTTGTGTCAATTTCAAGTGTATATTAAACAAAGCATAAATGTTTTATCACACCAAGTCATCATACACAGCAATCATGCTTATGAATTTCTCAACATGCACAGTGCAAACACTGGTCACATTTACACTTTAGGGGTGTAAAATGGTAGAAACAAACATAACACGCGCAACCCGATCTCTTTTAGCGTTACAGTAACGTTACCATAGTCTTACCTTAAGCACGTCACGACAGCTCCGTAAATATGCTTCCATTGTTACACGGAGCCCGAGAGTTTTCACGTAACGGAATATCCTGAAATGCCCTTCAGTGCCTTAGTAATGTGTACAGGGTCTCTCAGTGTGGTTCATTCACTGTGTAAGTTGAGCCACTCAGGAATTCAGAGCGCACACGTGACCTACGTCGCGACGTCACATGGAGTGTCAGGAAATGTAGTTCTGTTGTGGACTCACAAAAGACCTTAATATGAAAGGGCCTCGTGTTACCTTTAAGACTCATCATCTCTATGCTAGTGTTCTCCCAAATAGTGACTAAATAAAAATTACCCAGTATTTTATAAATATACACGTTGGAAAATTTAAATATTTCTCTTTGAGAGGAAATGAAACAAAATAATTTCTTTGACTCATGCACTTCTCACATATATTCCAATCAAAGGCTAACTGGAATGAGAAGTCCCTCAATGAACACTTTAAAACGTCTCATGCCATTTTGCGGTTTCGTTCTAAATTTGTCTATAAAGTAAAGGAAAATTGTGCTTGTCAGATGAATTAACAGTCCTTCAAAACATTATTTTATAATTGAAAAATTAACCACAAATGGTTCCATTTCGTTTTATTTTTTTTTGTCTGAGTAACTGAAAACAGCTTCTCTGATTTTATACAATTGTACAATATCAGCAAAAAAGTAGAAAATTATCTTTAAAATACAACTTTAGTAAAGTACAGTACATTAAAATACTGACGTCTCCATTCTATTTTCCAAAAACACATTTTTAAACAACTAGTGTTTTACACTGGGTAACATGGTGAGCATTATAGTTTTTCTTTTACATTTACGTCTAACATTACTTTCTATTAAAAACATCCTAAAATTTCATCTGATTTATGTAGGTGGTTTAATGTAGGATCCTACTGAATATTAGCACACTTTTGTCATGGTGGCACGTTGTGTAGTAAACATCAATGCACTTGGGGATATGATTCGGCGCTTAGTGTCTCTGACATAATGCTGATGCTTTGTTCTTCTTGACTGAATTTCTGTTATGAATCACATTTTGTCAAATAGCATGCCGGTTTAGATCTTCTCAACATAGTTGCCAGGAAACATGCCTTCCTTTCCTCGAAGACGGCCTTGCCACCAACCTGAGGGATCTGGGCAGACAGCACAACCCTGGTTAATGCAGTATTCGCTTACCCAATATAATCTGTATAAAGTTCACTTTTAATATTATAAAAATAGATTACCTTCACATATGATTTCTATGATTTCATCTGTTTGAAAGCTGAGCTCATCTGTGTCCTGAGCATCATAAGCGTAGATTGCTCTGCACTGTGGGATGCGGGGTCTGGGTCTGGGTTTGGGTTTGGGTCCCCCTGAACCTGGAAGAGGCTTGTACTCTTTCGAACGTCTGCGGTGCATTCTGAAAGAAAACACAGAATATTTTCTTTGAAAGACTGAAATAAACTGAAATAATATTTGAAATTAAGATACAAACTAACATTGCTGGTAAAAACTGAAACTCAATTTCTATCATTATCTATTCTGTTTCTATAAATTAACTTTTTTGTTTTGTTTTAGTATCTCTAATAAAATTAATAATGATAGAGTATTTATTCCTTATATACATTATTTATGACATCGAAAACAAAATACTATAACCTGAATGACAGAATAATTTTGCCATTTCAAATATTGCCTTTCATGCAGTCTGTAATGTGGCTTCATGTGAATGTATATGATCTGTTGTAAAGCTGAAAGTGCATGATAAATTAAGTTATTGTCTCCCAAAAGAAGGAATCCACTCTAAACGAGTCATCAGTAATTCAAATCCCACTTCCGGGATGGCTACAGATCACGAGGGGAACATATTTGCATAATGCCCTCCTATGTTCTAAATTGGTCGTCCGTGAACAATTTAACCCGCCCTCAAACACTGTAGCTTTGTGTGGTTAACATCTCGTCGAGAAGACACTGTCGAGTAAATTCATTTTATTTTCACTTCCAAAAGATAAGGCTGCAAAGAATCAGTGGTTAAAATTCATTTGTTTTTCACCGTACCAAAGTAGTACAACCCAAATCTTTTTTTGTGTTCCCGTAATTTTACTGACGACTGCTTCTCTAATTCACAAATTTCTTGCTCTTGAAAAATGGCTCTGTATCCAGTTTATTTGGAGCAGCTGGCTCCACTGAATCGCTACCTGTTATTATGATAAATAACAGATGTTTGTATTTCTATCGAGTGTCCAAAATACGGAACTATGGCAATGGGCTTGCGGTAGACCAATCACAACAGAGTCATCTGACCAATCAGAGCAGAGTAGGCTCATGGAAAGGAGGGGTTCACAGAGACTGAATCTTAGAACTGCTTAAAAAAAAAATCATTTGAGAATCGTTGGAAAATTAGGTGATATTAAACAAATATTTTTATAAACAACAGCATTTTTTGACCTTTCATGCAGGTAAACCTAATGTAGGAGGCTTCCAAAACTATATTAGGAACCTTAAAAATTTTACAATTATTAACATACTGATCTGTGATCTAGTTTCAGTCAAACAGGTTTTTAGATTGTAACGTCTTCAGTCAGTATGGCTTGGAGGATATAATACATTTAATTGCATTTATCTGGGATTCTGTCATATAATCCATCATCTTACCCTGCCACGCCCTGATCGGGAACGTTCATGAAGCCCATATCAGTGTAGATCTGGTTCTCTTGTTGACTGCGGCGAGATCCCTGGAGTCTGGGAAGGGTAGGCTGATCCATACTGGACTGCTGACGGAGCAGAGATTTCCTCACTGCGGGCTGCCCTTGGGTTCCTCTTCCTCGACTATCAGACTTAGGAGGTTCTGAAATCACAGGCCATATGAACATTTTAAAACTATTTCTAAAACGGTTTAGTGGAAACTTTTGTGAAATATGTAAAATTGTGGTCTTACCACGTGAAGACTGGCCTACATTGCGATTTTGGTTCCCCATGTACCTGCTTTTTCGGTTGTCACGGCGAGTGGGTCCTACAGAAATTATAATTGTGACTTATTAAATATATATATATAGATAGATAAAATACACACACCCGACGCATACATTATCATTCAAATGTTTGACACTTAATAAATTATTTTAAATAATCAATGATGCATTACAATGATCAAAATAACAGCGTTTTTAAATAGACATTTTTTGTAACAATAAACTGCTCTTTTTACTTTCACTTTTGAGCTTTATATCCTGAAAAAAAATATATATTTTCACAAAAACATTAAGCAGCACAACTGTTTTCAACAATGATAATAATATGAATGTTTGAATGTATTATATAATAATAATAAGTACATTTCTTCCAAATGAGCATCTCAGAAAGATTTCTGCTGAAAATTCAGCATTTCATCACAGGAATAAATTCCATTTCAGAATATGTTTGAAAAAAAAAAAACTGTTATTTTAAATGGTATTAATATTAGGGCTGTCAAACAATGAATCGCGTCCAAAATAAAAGTTTATGTTTACATAATATGTGTGTGTGTATATTTATCATGTATTTACAAATACACACACATATGTGTATACATTTTTTATATGTATTTATTTTGGATGCGATTACTTACAATTAAGCGTTTGACAGCCCTTATTAATATATCACAATATTTTGGTTTTTGATCAAATACATGCAGCCTTGGTGAGCATAAGATCTCACCAGCCCAATCTTTTGAACTTATGTGTCTCCGTAATCTAAAAAAATTATTCAAAAGGGGTGTCAAGACCACTAAATAGCGATTATATAGCCCATAAAGGTATTACAAAAGTTTTACAAATTCAACTGTAAACAGACACACAATCTATAAGAGTATCATATTTGAGTAAAACACCGTATTCTAAGCATTTAAAATATTTTAACTAAAACTCTCAATTTCAATGGACTCACTTGCGTTCTTAGGCAGACCGGGTCCAATACTGACAGTCAGGGCCTTGCTGCTGGGCTTCACAACTGCTTCATCACCCTGACCCATCTGAAACTGGATCTGTCGAGAGCCAGCAGATGAAAATGGACCCCATCCTCCTTTCTTCACCTTAAATTCAAGCCTGATAGAGAAAAATGTTGAAATGACAAGACCAACGAATAATACTTTTTCTAAATAATATAGCACATGGTAAATTTTTCGGTGAGGGAAACATTGCTCACAGGTTGTTAAACTTAAGAGGCAGCTTTTTCCGTGTTTTTTCCTCGTAACGCTTGTACAGAAGACTGAGGAACTCTGTTTTAAAGACAGACTGCAGCACACTGTCATACTGATCCTCGTGCACTATGAAGAGGTCGTCCTGTAGTGTGCTGAGGAAAGAGAGGTACGATAACTGATCAGCCCATCATCTACATGCAGTTATGAAATTATGAAAACCTGCTTAAAGGCATCATTCACTCGCCCACAAGTTGTTCCAAACCTGTATGAGTTTCTTTCTTCTCTTGAGAACATAAAAAAAGTTATTGTTACAAATGACAGTATGGTAAAAAAGTATTATGGAACATTCTACAAAATATTTTCTTTTGTGTTCAGCAGAAGAAAGAAATTCATACAAGTTTGGAACAACTTGAGGGTGAACAAATGATGATACAATTTTCATTTTTGGCTTAACTATCCCTTTAATAACTTATTGGTTAGAAAACCCTTTATTTTAATTCTTATTTAAATGTATGATTTATTAATTAATTTGAAGCTTTAATGTAGGAAGAACTTCAAAGGCAGAGTACCTAAGAGAGACAGATTGGATCTTTTCCACCTCGATCTTTCTCTTCAAGACCTCCCGAATCTGGCCTTTCTCAGGACCCTGCTTCACCTTCTCACGTCCAATCAAATAGAGGAACTTAGGGGTGAGAATGAGGTCACGCTTGACAGTCTGTGGGTGTAGAAACAGCATGTGAGTGTGTGGCCATATGAAATATGTCAGATGAACTACATGTGCAGAATGAAACGTCTGCTGGTTCAGTAAACTAGCACAAAAATACTACTAAACAGTTGCTCAGGAAGTGAGCTATAAGTTTCCCACCTTAAATCTGCGGTCATATTTGACCACCACGTCAGCAAAATCAACCCTCTCCCTACGACCCACGAACTGCCGAATCTCTGGATGGTTGTCCATGCCAATATAGTCTCCCATGAAATTGCGGTTCAGACTGTTCTTTCGTCTCTCCTTCTTGTTCAGCAGAACGTCAGAGGCTGAAGTCATTACAGAATTTAAAAAAAAAGGGGATCCAGACACAATTTTAGCAGTATAAACCAAAAAAAGTGTTTTTAAATTATTTTTCCTGCATGTATAAAAGAGAGCAATCTGAATGAAGTCTTACCTTCCTCTCGCATTCGGACATACTTGCGCACAGCAATGTGTTTGCGCCAGGCTTGCTGGATTACCCGAGCATATCCGTTGTATTTTCTTTCCCTCATCTCCTCCAGCAGGAACAACTAAAGATTGACATAATCATACCTATTTTTCATACGCATCACTATTGCATATCAACAAAATATTTCAGAATATCAACAAAATGCTATCACAAAATGGCCAAAGCCACTTAGTTCACAAGACAACAGCCTGAACATAAGGTGTGTAACGACTGATGCACTACACTTATTCTATCCACTATGTTCTCAATTGTCTGGTATACAAATTTTACATGGTTATTTAGTCATCCAACATTGAAGTCAAATAGCCAAACGAAAAAAAGCAATTTAATTTGTCTATGACTAAAATAAACTGTCCCATCTCTAAGAAAATGAGTTACAGCTGCAAAAAAGGAAGACAAATAGGTCCCAAAATAGGTAATTTGATTTAAAAAAACCAACAACATCACATTAAATCACAACTGTAATATATCGGTTCACAGCACTACCTTCAAGTAAAAAAAAAAAGTACATACAGATTCTGGGGCCTTGATGAAGATCTTGGTCTTGCCCAGCTGGTACTGGTCTGAGTCCATATTGACAGATTTTAAAAGGTGCAGGACACCCTGTTTCTCATCTCCACGCCACTGAGGCCATGTTTCTCTGGTCAAGATGGCATATCTGAGCAAATATAAAAGAAAAGTTACTTATATTATGTCACATTTTATAAGTATTCTGCAATTTAGCAAATCAAGTTGTCCAGAAAGTCCATATATATATATATATAGTGTTTAGTATCTTGACAGGCATTGGGAATTGGTGATTGTACCTTTGCAGGAATTTCTTGAAGACACGTCGGAAGGCGTAGCCGGCCCTACGAACACGGATGTTCTCCCGCAGTCCCAGATATTCGACTTGGTGTTTGACGCGGCTTTCCTCCCAGTCGCGAGGCTTTTTGGTCTCGTTGGGCTTGATGCATCGAATATAGTGAGGGGTGCATTTCATTAAAGTCTGGACCAGATTATTTGCCTGTTTCTGTAAGAGGGGAAGGGAGAAAAAGACAGAAAAATTAACAATAGCATAACACAAATCTAAAAGCATAACATTACATTCACTGTAACTACACACAGCATCCACCACACTCGCCAGGCACTAAATTCAGGTTGGGCAGTAACTTTGTTAGGAACTGAAACATGATACATTGTTTAAATCAAATTGTAGGAATATTTCTGGTTAAGTGTGCATTTCTCTGTTCTGTAAATCAGTTATTTTACCTTAATCTTTGAACCTGCAGTGGTGGGACGGCCCCTCTTCTCAGCCTCCAGGTTCTCTGGGAACAAATCTTTGATGAAGGCGCTGTGGATATGACCAGAAAATAAGAGATCAATCATTTCAAACAACTCTGAAGCCCTAAAACCATTTATTCTTTACCAGCACATGGAAGGCATAATCATACAGCTGCCTGTAGTGAAGTAATACACCACAGAATATCTCACAAGAAAAAAACTATTTACCATCCTCCGTAAAAATGCTACACCATATTGATTTTATGATTTATTTATGTGATTTATTATTTCATTAAGGAGTTACAGCTGAACTGCAGATGTTGTGGATCGGTGCATGAGTGCATTAAGGGGCTTTTAAAAACCTTCGGCTAAAACAGCAGTAAAAATAGCCAAATAACCACTTACAACTCGCTGCTCTGCATGAGCTCGATGATGTCATTGAACAGCACATCCCTGTTTCTCTCACAGAAGCCGCTCACATCATATGACACCTGGAAATAAGGGCTCTTATTACTCTCACTAAGAAGTTAATCAATATCAGAGAGACTCTGCTTGCTGGAAGCAGACTAAAACATTCAGGGCAACTAAATTCAGAGGATTAATTTAAGTATAATACTCATGTTACCAACGCTGGGCACACTGAACTCTTAAAGAAGAATTAATACACCCTCATTTACAAAGTTTGTTTATCAGGTATTATGGCAGATCTGATTTTTAGCTCTGTTTAAAATTATATTTAAGTCCATTTTGTAAAATATCCTCCCAAAAAGTCATTACAAAAAAAATTCAAACCAAACAGTGTGTAGTGGAAGGAAAACACAGTTCTTCAACAGTAGGAGTCAGTGTTGCACCCACACTACTGCCAAGCATCCAGGTGCATTTTATAAAATGTGATTTTTTTTATAATTTATTGTTTATTTTATAAATATTTTAAGTGTCTCTTACCTTGCCTGCATAGTGGTGCACTATGAAACCTTTGTTCCAGCTGTTGAAGTGCTCATGAGTGCCAATTTGCGACTGGAGTTTTTGCAGCAGAGTCTGGTCTGCACCCTCTCCTTTTGCATGCATGGTGGCGCACACATCATCCAGGATGCTCATGATGCCAGGAGGATTCTGGGTAATTAAGGTGCCAATTAGATGCCATTAGATTAGAAACGGTGTCGTCATGCATTTGACAACCTTTTTGATGCAGAATGTCTACAAAGTGTAAACTCACCACTTTGGACTCGATTAAATCACAAACAACTTTGTTGTTAAAGTACTCAATAGGGGTCCATTTGATTCCTTCCTGTACGTACTCTTCCTGCAAATGTGATAGATAACGTCAGCAAACCCTTCCCTAGAGACGTCTGTGTGTGTATATGTTTATTAAAAATTATTCTCAGTTCTTTCTCATAAATGATTCATTATTCCCACCTGCTCTGCTTTTAGTGTGAGCTCAATAAAAATCTGCTGCAGTTTTTCATTCACAAAGTTAATGCAGAATTGCTCAAATCCATTTTTCTAGAGAGGTAAAGGCATGTGGTTACTTATAAAATTTATATGATGAGCAAAAAGAAGAGATGCATGTAGACAAAGATAAATTAACTCACCTGAAAGATTTCAAAACCATAGATGTCCAGAACGCCGATGTTTAACTCTTCGCGGTCTTTCTGCATTGCCTTGTTTATGGCCTTCAAATACAAGCACAAACTAATTCAATTGACTTTTCTTTTGATTTTTGAGACATATACTAACGTATAAAAGTTTAGGGTCAGTAAGAAGATTTTACACTCACCAAGGCTGCATTTATTTAATCGAAATACAGGAAATATAGTGAAATATCTTTAGTTAGTTCTGTATTGTAAAATGTAATTTATCCCTGTGATATAAAACTGATATTATTCTAATATGCTAACTGGTCACAATGAAAATGGCCACTGATAATATTATTTGTGCATTAAATTTTTTATTATTATCAATGTGGAAAACATTGATGTGCTGCTTAATATTTTTGTAGAAACTTTGATAATTGTATTTTTTTTGTCAGGATTCTTTGAGTAATAGGAAGTTCAAAATAACAGGATTTATTTAGAATAGAAGTCTTTTGTAACATTAGAAATGGCTTTATTGTCAATTTAACGCTTCCTTGAAAAATAGAACATACTGACCCAAAGCTTTTGAATGCTGCAATACACCATAGGGACACAAAAACATATTTTTAGACAATTCAAATTGTAAAAATTCTAATTGACTCACATCAACCAAGTAGTCAAAGAGTCTAGAATACAGGGCTTTGGACAGGGCGTCCCGGGTGAAGGAGGCCTGCTCCGTGTTCAAGGTGACAGAGATAGTCTCAGTTTTGCCACCCCACTTGCTGTCCATGATGCGACTGGTTAGTTTGCTCTTTAGACCGTCCTGATTGATTCCCAACAGGTATGATGGGAATGCCAGGACTGCAGCAGAGTGAGAAAGTGAATATGTAGCTAAGATAAATATCCATACACAAGCTCCTCAAAAGAATGGCTTGTTCTGAATCGGATCTACACACTGGTAAATTAATAAAAATGTAAGCATAAACTCACAGTCTTCACTCTCCACCACAGCATAGTTGCCCTCCTCTCTAAAAGCGATGTTGCCGAGATGGAGGATTCCTGCCACAATCTGCAGCACGGTGTCCTGTGCTTCCAAAGACAGGCCGACCACAGACATGGCAGCCTAAAAATGCAATATTTATAATTTTATTTTCATTCTGAGAGTGTTTATACTGAATGGCAGGAACACGGCCATAAGGTTTCTATTAGGGGGTTCAATGCTTCACACCCACCATTGTGTCTTTAAACTCCTTTTTGTCATTAACATCCTCCACGGTGTAGGTGTCGGACTGGTTTAAGTACAAGTAGTAATCAGGGGTTGTGACGCCTAAATTCTCTCTCTGCTCCTTGGTGGCTCCTTGCAAGAGCTGATACAGAAAAACAGTGGTATCAACAACATACAGGACTTTTATCCTAATTCAATAATCCTCCATACTGACCTGATTTAGCAAACTACTAATATGACACAATGCAATCCACAATTGGTCTTAACTGGATTAAATCCCACTGCCGTAACATGACACACAACTATTTGCCAGCTTACACAACACATCGCACCCTGTTTCCATGAGTTTACAGCTTTACCTGGTAATATATATGGAAACTCCTTTCCCCATGGTTCTGAGACACTACTCTGGATTTTTCCAAAAGGAAGTTGGAGATCTTTCCACCATCAGGTTCTCCCCCTCGGCTGAACTGAATTTCAAAGTATTTTCCCTGAGGTATGAAATAAACATATTACGGTATGCAGGGAACTTAAAAGCTTGTGCATTGACATTATCACATGTGCATGTGTTGGCATACTGCTGCAGAAAAGAAAGCCTAATGAACTACAACTTCACAGCCAACACACACACACACACAAACTGCACTCCTACAATCAAATCCAACAAGCCATAACATGCTAAGAACCAGCATGCTCCAGATGACATTCTTAGAACTGGATAGCACACTGATTCTAGAGATTAAACAGCAGAGAGACTTACGTTCCTTTTAATAATACTAATAATAAAAATTTCACTAATAATTAAAATTTCAATATTATCTTATCAGTTACAAGATATATCTGTAAGTTACAAATTTCATTAAAAAATAATGTGTGTACAATCATTATTTCTGACTCTAAATAATGGGATACAATTATTAGACATAAAATAATAATAAAAGGATTTCTAAAATACTTTTCTTTTAAGACAAATCATTGCAGCAAGACTTACAAAGCGACTGGAGTTGTTGTTGCGGACAGTTTTTGCATTCCCAAAAGCCTCCAGGAGGGGGTTAGACTGGAGAATGATGTCTTTGACATGCTAAAAGAGGAAAGAGGAAACAACAGTACATCACAGACGATTCAAGTATGTCCAGTAAGATATGTACGCTAAACTTACACTAAACACTTTATTTTGTTAAACTATATATATATATATATATATATATATATATATATATATATATATATATATAAACGTTTAAATCATTAAATGTCTTTAGTTACTGATGGCAATGAATTGTTCAGTGTCACAGAGGAACAAAGAGATCATCGTCAGATATTTGTCTAGGTGATTTCAAAGGCACCACATCTCACAAACAATGAGAACAGAATATGGGCAATATTAACAAAAGACACAACCACACCCATGAATCCACATGAATTTTGAGTTGAGCTCAATCGGGCTCTCATTAAGCAAGGCCTTCCAACAAAGTATTCCCAAACCTGTCTGACCTAAAATATTTACTTGAAGAACCCCCTAAAATTTTAAGTGAATATTTCAGCAACAAATTTGCATGTTCGCGGTTTTCCGATGTTTGCTTAATAGTCACATAACATCCAAACAGACCAACAAATAAAATTTTGCATCTTTTTTTAGTAATTAATTTGATTGTTTTTATTTTATATTACATTTTTATTTATTATTACATTTATTCTTTATACATTTTTATTACGTTGTTATATTTTATTATATAATATTCTATTTATTTATTTTATTATATTTAATTATTAATCAATTAATATATTTAAATTAATTACTGGCTTTTTTATCAAACCCTCCTTCATGAACCCCCAGGCATTTGCAAACCCCCCGTTTAGGAAACCCTGATCTAGCAGATGATCACCTCACCTGAACTTTAGTTCCACCTCCTGAGACTTTGGAGATGTAGCTCATAATGTACTTGGCTGCCACGGTCTTCCCCGCTCCACTCTCTCCGCTATAATACAAACACATTCAGATCACATATAATGCAAAGCTTTGATGCGGTACAAATACTTTAAAGGTGTCTCAGTGTGCGGGCGCCAGATCCTTGATCCCTGACCTGATAATGACACACTGGTTCTCTGAGTCAATCATCATGTTGCGGTACATATTGTCGGCCAGAGCGTAGATGTGGGGGGGGTTCTCATACTGCGCCTGTGAAAGACAGAATACACACACACCGCGGGGTCTAATACAACTGTCCTGGAAAATTAAACGTCACATTTGCATGAAATCGCATCTTGATTTGCATATGCACTTTCTATGATTCGGCCATCCAGGGGAAGATGTTAACAAATACAGATCCGTAGGCAGTCTTTGGAAGCACATCAGCAAGACTGGACTTGCTCTGCTCCATCTGTCCATGACTTAAATGACTTATCCTGTTGGAATGATTATTCATCTGAACTTTAACTCCATTTATTAGTATCCATGTATTTAGGGCATCACACAGTAAAGCATTATGTACTGGACACTAACAGGAAATGTATATTGTACTTACAGCTCCCTGATACAGTTCAATCTCACGGTCTGTGAAATACGGCAGCTGTTTAAAAGGGTTCACTGAGATCAGCACGGCACCAATGTATGTCTGAAGAGATGTGGTTATGGCAAAAACAAATGCTGGTAGGTGGACAAAAAGAGATTTTTTTTTGCTCTTAAACATGTTAATGACATTTGGAGAGCAGGTAAAAGGGGGACCATTCTCTAAATCAGATATTGGCACACATGTTTGACTGTAATAGTAGATTCAAAATAAATGTTTTTCTTTTTGACTATATTTAAAAAAAGTTCTCTTTCTGGTGCAATTCAAATCAGCGCATCCCAACTATATGTAATATGATATAATCTCTTATGCTCAAAATTGTATAAATATAAAATATAAAAATTTTATAAAATTGTATAATATAAAAAAAATAAAACCAAAACAGTAATATGGTGAAATATATTGTACAATGCAACTGCTTTCGTTTTGAATACATATTTTTAAATGTGTTTTATTCCTATGACGGCAGTCTTCAGTTTCTCACGATCCTTCAAAATCCTTCTATGATGATGATTAGTTTATCAAGAAACACTTCAAATTATTATCGAAGTTGAAAGTGGTGCGGCTTAATGTTTCTGTGGAAACAAAATATTCTTAAAAAGTAAAAACTAAATATATTTGAAATACATATCTCTCGTAACACTACGTCTTTACGGTTTCTTTTGATCACTTTAATGCATCATTTCTGAAAAAAAGCATTCATTCCTTTAAAAAAAAGATTTACCGACCCCGAACATTTATACCATAGTGTATATTTAAGTATGCCAGACCAAATAACTGAACACTTATTGTTCATTACAGACATAAGGATACGAAAATGAAGTCATCCATGTATCGTTTCTTGAGGTTATCTGTGATGGCATCTTCACTGATCTTGGGGAGGAGGACCATGTCATCCACACCACTGACCTTCACATTCTGGGTCTGCCAGTGATATTTCTCTTTGCTTCCCTTTTATGAGAGAGAAAAATGATTTATTTAAACATATCTCTATGGTCACCTGTGCTGACACACTATTTGGGTTAAATAAAGATATTTATTCTTTATACAGTTGGCAGCACTGTGTTAGACAAGAGGGCTAGTGTTCAGCAGAATTAATAAGTAACAAGCTGATTAAAGGGTTAATAAGTGTAAGAATATACGCATTAACGAAACGAAAAGAGCCAGCAACTGCGCACAGAGGAGGGAATGACATTTATAAAATACTTTATGAGCACTTTCAATAGATTTGTGAAGCGTTAAAACCTCTGACACTTTGTCAGGACTGGACTATGACAGGAACAAAACTACTCATGTAGTTATACCTTAAAGTTGCACAGCTTTACAAGCATTTCAGTGCAGGTGTACAACAAAACAAAGAAATGTGAGCCATATTTCTCACCCTCAAGCCATAAACAAATGGTTAGTCGGGTGATTAAAAATCAAGTATGACCAATTAAATCTTTGATTATTACAATAAGAGTATTTACTCCTTGCATAAGTCCTTATAACAATATTTCTGAGGAACACATTTCCATTATCCTCTCATGAATTCTAGGAAATTCCAGTTATTTTGCTTTACGTTTTCTTCAGATTTCTTCTTTATATAATGTCCCAAAACCGAGTTTGATGGGAGTGTTTGACAAGCAAAACACCGTCCACCTAAATATCTACAATATTATTTTTTTTTAGAAGTTATTGCTGTTTTTTTTAAGAACAATACTAATGTGCGATTTACTTTGCTAGACAGATAAAAAATGTCTAAAATTCTAATAATTCTTCTGATAAATTCATTTGTTTAGTCGACAGTGCAAACTTAACTTCTATGTTAGACGGGTCTATAGAACAATACTAGCGTTGAAAGCAGGATTTACCGTCAGCTGCAACTCTTAATTTTTTAACTCAACTTAAAATGTAATTTTAATAGGTTATTTCAGGTTTTAAAAGCACTTACCATGATGGATTAAAAGCACTTCCTGTATCACACCCTTGATAATTTTCAGTCCTGCGTGGACTCTTCGAGGAAATCTTGCAAGTTTCAGGTGAAACTGCAGGATTTATCTAGTCGTCCATTTGATATTCCACCTATAAACTCCTAAACGATTTTTTAATTGTATCCAAAAGCGTAAACGAGCCTGGATATAGAGTTGCATGTATCGAGAATACTCATGGAACGTTTAAATAATGGTTGTACGGGTGTTGTCCATGCATCGGCAAGTGTAGGCAGGTAGTCTACTGGAGTTTTTCCTTCTTTCTGTTGCGGAAGGAAACGTAGATACTTGCACATAACGGCGCCACCCCACGATCCTGAACAGATTTACCTGTTCCACAGGTAATCACAGCACAATACAAACGCAGGAAAATGAGCCTCTGGGCCTCGGCTGGAGAAAGTGTGGTGAAACCATTTTAGTGCCTCACAACAATTTTAAATTATTTATAAACGTACAAAAATAAAATAAATAATATTTAGAAAATTTCTAAACACTACTATGGTGCAAATTATTTGTCTTAATTTTTTTCAAACCATCTAGTACAATAAAAAATATATTTTGTACAATAGTAAAAGAGTAATAAGTATAGCATTTTGAAAATTTTACTAAAAACTATTTATCAATAATTACATTTTTATGTGTCCACGCACACATACACTACACTAGAAATTATACAGGTATGTAGGATTGTGATATTCACAAAAAATTAAATAAAAATAAAGAAAAATATCAATTACAGGGTCTTAAATTTTTTTTTGTAAAAATATACAGATTGTGGAACGGGAACATTTAATTTATTATACAAAGCAACATTCACAAGGAAGGTTATTCACATGATCGTAAAAGCTGGTCCGTTTTACAAGTAAAAAAAAAAAGAAGTTTGATGCTGAAACAATAGAAGTATAAAAGAGAAAAGATAAGCTTGTTGAAAACATACACAACGTCTAAACTGCCCTCGCTCAGGCAAAAAATGGAAAGAAATTGTGGCTCCCGCTAAGAGAATCTATTAAAACTGTTAAGACAAGAACTGATATCACAGGGAAATAAGACGAGGCTCAACACATGCCCAATTTCTACGAAAACAAAGAAAAATAATAATAAAAAACTAGACATTTTAGGCAGGGAATTGTATACCTGTACATTGTGTAGGAAATAAAAACAAAGAAAGACTGTGTTGATTTAATGTGCTGATTTCGCTCACTTTTTCATAGCCCTTTCCGTTTCTCCTGTGCAACAGATTCTGAACACCTCCTCTCGATAAAAAAAAAAAAAAAAACTCCAGTGCTCACAGTCACACATTTATACATGGCTGCACACCTCAGATTGAGATAAGCTGTAAAAATGCACATTATAAATTCAGGAAAGCAGTACAAACTAGCACAAATAGGATTATAACGTGCTAAACAAAATGACAAAATGAAATGAAATCCACAGAGAACGTTAAGAGTGTATTTCCGTAAGTGTCATTATATGAAATATCTCTAAAAGGGCAATAAATAGTGTTCATATCTCTCGGTCCACCATATTTCAGTCCAGACCTTTGGAAACTCAAAATAGTTTCTTTATACGTTTATTCTGACCTAGAAAACAGACCAGGTTATTTGAATTAAGTCCTAATTATTTTATGTCACCTTTTACATGTATTGGAAGATTAAACCTCTCATTTGATTAGTGGAGTCACTGATCTGTGTCTTTGGTGTTTTGACGTTTAACACATCCATATTGAATTAAAAAGCTTCATTAACCCAATCACGGTTTACCAGGTCAAATGAGAACACTTTAAGCAAACGTTTCATGGCTTAACGGTCTCTTACTTGTGCGGCACTGAGCTGAAGATCTCTTAAACAGTTCATGTAACACTGACTTCACAGATCTGAACAATACAGCAATGCTTACCATCCGATTCCCTCATTTCACAATGCAATGTACAGGCTTTGATACAGCATCTCCTGTTTTCACCCTACTGTATGAGTGTGTGTTGAAATTCTGATATCATTACTGGTTAAGAAACAAAAAACTCTGATGATGATAATATGGGGTGTTGAAGTCAGTCACACAGGTGGGTCATAGAGCAGCGTAGTGTTTAAATGAGGCACTGGAAAGCTGGATAAAACTCAACTCTGGGTATCCAGAGTACTGCGAGATGTCGTGACAAAAAAGGGAGGGTTTAAACAAAAGGAAAGGATGTTGTAAAAAGACGACAAACAGTTACTTCACAGCTCAAGACCTCTTCAGTCAGGGTGTAAAAAAAAAAAAAAAAATCCATATTTTATCAGTCTGAAGGTAGGTTTTGGGAAGCGGGCATTAGGAGTGGTTTTTAAAGCGGTGCAGTGTTTTTTTTTTTTTTTAGTTTTAGCGCTCTAGTCAGTGTGCTCCCTGGCCACCTCTCACATGATGCCGTTGGTGAGATACTGAAAGCCGTCGTACAGCTTGGTAGTGATGGAACGCATGGAGCCGTCCACCATCTGCTCCACCAACACCTGCAGCTGCTCCTCCGTCAGGTTCATGTGGAAACGCTCCTTCAGGTTACGGATGGTGCTGGAGCCGTGGAAGCAGGGAAGCTGAGAACCTGCAGAACATATAAAAACTGGAATGATAAAGTGTCCTCAGATGAATATAGAAAGACATAGATGCTCCACCCCCTGAAGTTTCAGACAAACAATACCTTGGTGCATGATTTCTACAATCTGGATGACCTTCTCCATGTGCTTGCGTGCAGCGATTAGGCCTTGGAGCATAAGCATCTTATAATAATTGAACATGTCTCCATCCAGACCTCCCATTACCTATGAGATGCACAGATTAGAAAATTCTGTCCGATACTGAGAAGCAGATCATTATTTTTACATCCTTCTCTTCATCCAATATAAAGTTTTACTTACATCAACAAATTCACTGGTTAATTTAAAGGCAGATGTCTCGAAGCCCAGGTTACGTGGAGAGCTGGAAAGGATGAAGCCGAAGTCGATGTGAATGATGTGGCCCTCAGAGTCTAGCAGGATATTTCCATTGTGCCTGAAAAACAAGAGAAAATGGTGATTAGAAATAATAAAAATTATTTTCTTCGTATATGATTCAAGCATGGTCTCACTCACCTGTCCTTGACCTGCAGCAGATAGCAAATGAGACAGTAGCCAGCGCAGCTCTGAACAAAGTTGCGCTGAGCGGTAAGGAACTCCTCTGTATTGAAGTTCCCATGCTCTTGCCGGAAGTAGTCGAGCAATGAAAGCTGACTCTGTTTCTTCACCTGGTGAATGGACACAGCATTGACCACCGGCTCAATCATACCACTGTCTGAGGAGATGACCAGGATCTTGTACGGCTTGATCCACAAGGGAACCCGTTCTTGTTCCCAGATAATCTGGAAGACCACAGATGGTGAGAAGATCCAGTATAGCAACATATTATGCCTGAGGAGGCCTTGCTTCAAACAACACATTTTGAACTACTGTTCAAAAGTTAGGGGTCAGTAAAATAAAAAGTTATTAACTATTTTTTATTAATGATTCATTGATCAAAGGTGACAGTAAAGACTTTTTAATTTATTACGTTTTCTATTCCAAATAAATGCTGTCATTTTCAACTTTCTAATCATCTTAGGATCCTTAAAAGAACAAATCAGTTATGTAGTTTCTTTATACATTTATTTTGACCTAGAAAACAGCTGTATATTTAGCCACAGAACTGTTATCAACATTGATAATAATAAGAAATGTTTCTTGCGTACCAAATCGGCAATTAATGTAGCCTCTTTGAGCATAGGAACTTAATTCCAAAACATTTAAAAAATCCTACCAACCCTAAACTTCTCAACGGTAATGTACAATAATATTTTAAAAATTGGCCTATATCCAATATGGTACCAATATATTATGCATCCCAAGATTTAGCCCCATTTTGAAAGACAAAATATAAAGAGTGTAACCTGTAGCTGTTTCAGCACTTGATAGGCGAGAAGCTCCTGTCTCAGGTCATCGCCACATTTCACAATAACAGACAGAAGACGCCAGTAGGGCAGGTGGCCATAGGGGGAGCCCTCCCTTATCCGTCTACTCAACAACACAGGAATGACTGAATCAGACTAAACAAATGATTGAAAATACCAACCATGGTGAAGACAGTCATACACATACCTGACTTTCTCCTCCCATGGTTCCTTTAAGGCTACGGCTGAGGGATCCTCTGGGTCCCTCTTAAATGTGGTGGGGGTGTGGGCGAGTTGCTCGGACAGGCGTCGTCTGAAATAACAAAAACATTCCAGTTAAATTAGTATTCTCTTTCTTACAGTTTGCAATTATTAAATGCATTGTCTCCAAGTCTACCTGATATCTCCAGCTGCAATAAAAATAGGTTCCTTGCTCTCCTGACTGGTGATGCTATCTACTGAGAACTGGGAAATGTTGTCACAACTGTTGGTGTGGATCTCTGGAAACTTGAGAAAAAAAAAAAAAAACAATGGTCAGCTCTCTTACAATAGCAAATCTGTAGATGTTGCCCTTATAGACGCTCTGTCCGAGTACCTCCACTTGAAGCTCTCCGATGTCATCCACAGACCATGCCTCGTCATCGTTGTCATAATTGGGAACTGTGGAGAAGCTGCTGGCACGCTGGTCGGGCGTGATGCCACAATCGGGAAGATTCTCTACGGATCGCGTGCTGCGAATTCGTGTTTCCGGGATTCTCACTGGAACACTCGACGTCTCAAAGTTCTCACATTCCAGAACTTCTACGTAGATTAAGTAAGGTGCCTGGAAAAGCACAAAAAGGTAGTTTTTTTCGTTTTTTCATATTCTTTATAAATTAAAAAAGCCAGTTTAACAATGTTTAGAAATGAAATAAGGAAAGAAAGAGTCTTTCAAACCCCATTAGAAGAAACTAATGGATTCTTATCTCAGCACAACCTTACCTTATCCTTCGAGTTGAGCACGACGGCCTGTGTGTGGGGCACACGCACCACGTGGTGGTCAAAAGCAGCCGTGGACAGCCAGACCCGGGCAGGCAGCTTGTGGTTGAGTAGGGACAGCTCTGAGATGAGCCTCTGGGTCTTCTGTTCTTTAGTGGGCAGAGTGGCCAGTCTCTTCCCGATCCCCATTAGAGACTTAATGAACTCCCTCTGAGGGGTCAGTCGCACAGGCTGAGAGCAGAATGAAGATTGAGAGAGGAAATGAAGATGATGGGGAAAAAAGGGAAAAAAAAAGAAGTCATTTTAACACAAACTGACGTCTATGCAAACCAATTTAGGCATTTGCAGAGGAATTGTTTAACAAAAAAGGTTGCATGATAAACAAAATCTAAAAAATGATTGATAAAAGTACCACTGATTTAAAATGGTACGATACGATATGCAAATGTTGTTACCTGAAAACAATGTGCTGATATTCAGCACAGTTCAGATATTCAGGCAGTGTGATGACGCATAAAGAGCAATGTGTCATTTTTTCCAATGTTAAAACACATATCCCAGCTAAAAGGCAATTACGAATATATTATATTATATATATATAATTGTTTTTTGCATGTTTAATCTATCACTGTCTTATTTAATATTGATATTAGTCAGAGAGTAATATTGAGTAGTAGCAAAGCCTAAAATTTTTGAACCGACTGTACATCCAAACTAAACCAATCACTGAATATCAATGGATGTATGAGTAATTGCACATTATTTTTTTGTTATTCAGCATTGGAATATGTGGAGCAGTGCTCAAAATTTGCATGCATGATCGGCACAGCATGCTAAACTCAAAGTGAAGCATGGACATAAAAAAGAAATGGTAAGAGAGGGTTTTAGCAGCAGCTGACCACAGGGTGGAGCAAGTGAGTCATGAATGAATAGCATCACCTGAAATGAGGAAAAAGTATTAACACAAATACAAATAAAGTCATCCAAGAACAGGAAAATGTGGAGAAAGACTCATCAAACTCCTCCACATGTGCAACCAATGGTTCATAGATGTCAAAGGATACATGGATATATGTTATCAGTGTAGAAGGGGTTACAGAAACAGGACATAAATTAACTTATTTTCCAAAGAACTAAAAGTACCACTTAATCCTTTGCAAATATGAAAAAGAACACCCAAAACACCAATAGAAAGAATTCATTCCACCAAATTAACACTCTTTCCAGAGAATTCTCCTTTGCCAAGATTTGCAAACTCTCTGTAAGAAACCAAAGGTCTTGATAACCAAAGCCAAAACAAATCTGCCCCATCTTTATTCAAATTAATAAGTCAAAAACTCTTACACTTAGACACTGATTGATTAAATAGGAGAATGAGAGGAAATCCAAATAATTAGGCTAATACAGCTAAAACTGAAAAGAACAACCACACAAAGAACAAGTGTTTGCAAGCATGCCATCAGTTCACTGATGAAGACTTGTATTGTTCATATCAATATGCAACATGCAATAGGCATTTTTCACAAATAAGGTAAAAATTGGTGTCTCGTAACTTAAATTTATTTAAAATAAAGGCCCAATTCCTACATCCACTGGAGGACTATTAGATATGCTACATAAAATACAAAATTAAAAGTAGTTCATTTTTTATTATTATTATTATTAGTAGTAAATTATAAAAATGTATATTATTATTTATTTTTTTTAGTCATATATAGACATTTATGATTAAGCCTTTCATACCCTATTTGTGAATGTAAATACCCTACCATACCCTATTTTCATGTAAAGTGCCAATGTTATGCCCAATTTGTGACATTTGAAAGCATGATTGCAAATCTTGAAGCCAACATTTGAAGGAATCTGTGGAGTCAACCCCGCCTGCAAACAGACACAGCCATCATCCCACCAAGCACAGAGGAGCGTTATTAGACGTGAGAGACTTACTGTACCAGCCTCTAGCTCGAGACTGTCGGAGCTGGAGCTCAGATCCTGGGAAAAGGAAGAGGAGGGTGGGGGGAGTTATAGTGCAAGAGCAGAGGAGGGTGGAGGGGGTCAGAACAAGACAAAAACACATCACAACGTTACACTCATCCCATCTGTTAGAGCAGCAGGCCCTGGCCGTGGCTCCACAGGCCTGAAAATTGTCATGTTTATCTCTGGCTGCTGATGGTGACTTGGCCTAATCTCTGAGAGCTGCTCTGATCAAACCCATGTAAAGCACTGTGCTGGTGGTGAGATGAGGGATTACAGGAGACACACACACACACACACACACACACACACACACACACACACACACACACACCTATACACACTCCTCTGGCAAGGCCACGTCTAACCATTGGATTAGTTTTATCATCTGCATATTAAAGTAAAATGGCTATGATTTAAAGAAGTCCAAACATAAACCCTTATCAGAAAATGAATAAAACGTTTACAGCATTAGCCTGTATTTACTGTAATAATACACAGCACATTCAACCAATGAGCTTTCCCATTTGGTGTGGAAATACCTCAGAAATAATGGTCACTCGTGAGTCGTGACAGCTGGTTAGGACATGAAACAGGTTAAGAACATGAAACAGGTTTAATTACCAAGGTTGCTTGAGATGCAGCACAAAGCATGAAAACTTATACAAACATTAAAACTCCTATCATCATGTTGTTAATTATCCATATAATAGTACTACTGTGTTATTACAACATATATATATATATACATATATATATACATATATATATATATATATATATATATATATATATATATATAGACTATATTATATTATTGCAAAAAAAAAAAAATAGTGTTAGGCTGGAGTGTGTGGACATGAGACACAGATATACGTTATGCTAGTGCCACTATTCATTATTGCAGTGGTTCCCAATCCTGGTCCTGGAGAACCCCCAAAACAGCAAATTTAGATGTCAGTATGCCACCAATGTATCAGCCAACGAGATAAATTGGCCACCAGTATTTATCGACCGATTTTTCCATAATTTGCAACATTTGCATATCTGCTATATAAGGAAAAAGCCATTATAACAAACCAATGGTTTATTAATTACCTACGTGAAGGCACTGAGCTGTATGTCTGTTGCATAATCCTACCACAGCTGTCTGCAGTTTAATGCTAATCAAATAACAAGAGACCACATACTTTTTATATACTAAATAACTTCTGTAACTTTCATAAGTGTGGTGGACCTCATCTGAATGATGATCAAAACTTTACTGATGTTTTATTTTTTCACTCCAGAAAAATCATCATAAGAGCTAAAACAAAACACAGCATGAGAAGTGCATTAATTACACAAAACGCTTATAACAACTAACAGTAAACAAATATATACAGATCTCATGGGGGGGTGCTTAATAAACTGACAAACTTTAAATCCGAAGAATAGCGTGCTCCACAGGAGCACTGGAAAACCTGTCAAAATAAGAGTCCCATCTTAGTAAAGGAGATCTCATACATATTTAAACTTACAAATAA
Organism: Carassius gibelio; assembly: GCF_023724105.1. Classification (NCBI taxonomy): domain Eukaryota; kingdom Metazoa; phylum Chordata; class Actinopteri; order Cypriniformes; family Cyprinidae; genus Carassius; species Carassius gibelio. Next base: position 8,111,747 of record NC_068386.1, on the reverse strand, counting down.
AGATTAAAAATGTAGACAAAAACAAATTAGAAGATTAATCATAATAAAGACTGTTACAATAAAGAAAGATTAATATGTATTTAATTTATACAGTGAAGTGTTATTTTACATCTGTTTACTTTATTTTTGAACCTGAAAACTGTTAAACCTACCCAAAAATCACTGCTTATTTAACCCTCTGAGGTCTAAGGGTATTGTGGGGGCCTGGAGAAGTTTTGTCATGCCCTGACATTTGTGCTTTTTTCAGTTTCTTATACACATCTAAATGGCTAAAGTCTAATATCACTGTAATCAGCACAAACTGGGCTATAATAATAATATGTGAGCGGCATGTATGTACATGATTGTGTTTTTAAGAAAACAATGTTTATGCGTGGTTAGTGAAAAACAAAAAATTGTAAATCACTTGAATAAGACAATAAAAAACATACAGAAAATTGGTTTCCAGGACTTTTGAGAACTGGAGCTTGTAGGATAGAATTTTTCTTTTTTTTTTAAATGTGAAAATCATCTTGTTTACTCACTCATAGAAAACAATATATTGTAACATTAAAAAAACAAAACAACACAATAGTTTCTGCAAGGGCCAAAAAAAAAGGAACTATGGAAACATCCTGATTGTTGAGCCATGGTCTATGATGTACTAGTTGTTTATGCAAATAAACAAATCCACACAGCCCACCTGGCTGCACGAACTAAAGTGCAAGCACAGTGAGCAGTGGAGCCTGACTAGCCCCTAAATCAGAAAGCTGCCCCTTAACATCCTGCAACTTAGAAAAGCAAGACTCGACCCTTCCCCTCTGACATCTGGCAAAAGATAGCAGCGCATCCAAGCCAAGTTCTGCCAGGCTTCTTCCTCAGCAGCATATGATCAGTGGCTACCTAAGCTGCTTGCCACCCACCTGAAACTCAACAGATTGGCACTTGTCATTACAACCCTGCATTGGCCACTAATAAACATACTTTGCATCCAATTTGCACGGACCTAACGTTGTTCTCCAGGGCTGTGTAACAGCTGTTGAACAGCTGTCATGTCTCAGTTCTCAGGGAGTGTCATACATCGGTCTTGCTTCAATTTTCAGGGAATATCAAGCAGCTGTCATGTTTACTTGTGCCTCATCCAGCAAACAGTCACTTTATAATTCAGTCTTGTTTACAAGATCCTGTGGAAGCAACTCTAGCACAGGCAACTCTTGAACAGACAAGCACCACTTAGAAAATTTATAATAATAACCATAATAATAACTGACTCATCCCTTGTTTTCTTTTTTCCCCCTCCTTTTCTTAAAAAGAAGAATCAAGGTTACAGTGGCTTTTGATCAAAAATTGGCCCCATTCATTTCCACCGTATGCTCTGATTTAATTGGCATGATGGGGTGAAACAGGGGTCCATATTCCACATAATAACACCGGGGTCCTTCTCTCATGGCAAACCTCTATCCTGACAGACTTTCAAAAAAAAAAAAAAAAAAAAACCCTAGGGAGATGATATGCTTGGTTTTATCTTTCTAGAATAAATCTAAAATCTTCACTTCGAGGAAGGAAGAAAAAACAACACGCTGAAATATTTACACAGTTAGCTTGAAAAACTGCAGCATAGTGTGTAAATAAATCACAGTGGATCCGTTAATTTATCAGTGCTGTTTGTGTGGGATATAAAATGAGGCTCTACACCTGTTCCACCAATAGAAAGGTGAGCATGACACAATGCCCAAAGCTATACAAACAAGAAAAGATAGATAATTTCTTTTTATAATGCACATTCATGCCCAATATAGAGTTTATGGATTTTCATTTACATTATACAACTGTTCTTCCTTAAATAAAGGCCATCAAGGCTTTGAGCAAACCTTTAAAGGCTAATGTTTGTTCCGGCTTAATGCAATTCACATTAGACACCTACACTGTACTTCACAAGGTGGAGTTATTTAAACACAAAGTGGCATTCCTACGTTACCACCTTTAGTTCTCAAAAGAAGTTTACTAGTGTGTAAATGGCGTGGAGGAGTTGTGGAGCAATGCATTTCATAATAGCTGATCTTTATTCTATTTACCAATGGAGTGGCTCACTGCCATGTTAATGGTGACATCACTGTTGCTATAGCAGCACATGCTGCACCAAGATCACGTTCAGAGGAAGAAAGGAGGGAAGAAAGTATGCTGCAGGAAGATAAAAGAGGAAGGCAAGTGATCATGTCCACATGCCTGAATGTCAGAACAGAGGGTGTGTGTTGTGCGACGAGGTTAAAATGAAGAAAATCTGAAGTGAGCTCTAAAGTTCCACATCACAGTAGAACTTGATCCATGATAAGTTATTGCATAACGTTCTGCCCTGCAGCTTCACTGATACACTATAATGATCTGAACACAGAAAAGACAAGGGGCAGGTCAATATGCGCTATTCTAATATCCAGGCTGTTGAAAAGCTGTTACATAAACTCTTAATAACAAAGCTTAATATAAATTAAGACATATTTGCTTGGCCAATTAAACTAACTGGATAAGACAAGCTGTGGACACACATCTGTAAGAATCACACTGACACCCACAAATGAATAAATTTTCTTATTAAAACATTTACTTAATACTGTCATGACAATGATTCCAAACCATAATGCCTTATTAAAAAATAAATACAGCATGTATTATGGTAAATTGTAACTACTCTCCAATCCCCTTGACCACACAAATTAGCCTGCTATAAAAGGGAACAAAGATAAATGGACAATTTACACTTCCATTTGGAGTCAGTTATTATTTCAATTTAATTAAAGCTTTTATTCAGAAAGGGTGCATTAAATTATCAAATCTTATACAAAATAATATGGTACTTTTGAACTTTCTAATTTGGAAAAAAGTGTCCTGAAAAAAAATGTACCATGGTTTCCAAAGAAATTTTAAGCAACACTGTTTTTTTTTTTTTTAAATAAACATTGTTAATAATATAAAATATTTCCTGAGCCACCAACTCAGCATATTTGAAGGATTTCTGAAGGATCATGTGATCCAGAAGACTGGAGTAATAATTAACTTCTGAAAATTTGATTTTACCATCAGATGAATAAATTACATTGTAAAATTTATTACAATGAAACAGTAATAGTAAATTGTGAAAATAGTATTTGTTCATACATGTGCAGTCTTTGTGAGCATAAAAGCATCTTAAAAAAAACATTAAAAAAAATCTTACCATTCCAAATCTCACTTCTAAATGGTGTATATGTACATTGGTCAATATTTGTTAATTTGGTCCAATTAAAGTGCTTGTTAAGTCATTTAACAGTTCCAAATTAACTGAATAATAATTGTTAAAGTTCTGCAAATAAATTGTGTAGGTCTCATCTGCTGTGAATTAATCTCATCTGCTGTTTAATGTCAGCCACCAGGAAACTCCCGTAATGAGTAATCTGATTTATGTGGAATAAACAGGATCTGCTCTGTCTGTCACACTGACCTCGGATCTAATCCTGGAGCTGTGAATCACAAAGTGCCACTTATTAGAAGCATGAGAGGTGACTTAGTGGCATGGCAATTAGTCCTGAGAACTATCATCATGACTGTGCAAATGAACACAAACAAAGAGGGGCTGTCTTAACAGAAGAGCTGCAAAGCATCATTCTTCTGGAATCAGTCAGCATGGGTAGTTAATTATTTTCTGAGAGCAAAAAAACTAAAATCTATTCATCCCCCTGCTGGCTTCTGCCTTCACAGTGATTAAAGCTGAAAAATGTAAATTCATAAGTGACATGGCAGACCAACTCAAACACGCTAAAGCACCTTTCACACTGAGATTCTGGATAATACATGGGTAATGTGTCCCGGCAATTGTTCCATGATCGTTTGATTTTGGTTAATTCACACTGCCAGTGATTTCCCGGGATATGTGCGTGCGTTCACACATAATCTGTAAAGGTCCTGTAATGACACGTGACCTCAGAATGTAACGTGTAATGTATGAAGTGAAAAGGACAGGCACGTAAAATTTTTACTTAAGCTGGCGAACGATCTCAGCTTCAGCACAGATAGTGAGGAACTACCTGATCTCGGTTTCATTATAGTTTGCACTTATTTAATGGTTGTGAACATTGATCTGCCTTAAAAAAAAATAAAAAATAGTAAAAGAGTCGCACAATAATGTGCGTCATCACTACAAAAAACACCCTTTACGCAATTGGTTCTGGCTTTTGTTCACACAGAGCTCATTCCGGAACTGAACCTGGCAATGTTACTAGGACCCCAACCTGGGATCGATCCCAGAATCAATCCTAGGACGTGTTTGCATTCACACTGAAGGCAATCCGGCAATGTTCCGGCAATTTCCCGGGTCCAACGTGCAGTCTGAAAGGGGCTTAAGACGATACATCTCTGTTCCAAAACCTAGTGAGCTAACCCATCTAGACAGCATTTTAAAATCTTGAAACGGAAACAGCAACACATGTGTTCTTCCATATTGTGATTTAAAATAAAATAAATGTAGGGTGGGTACTTGGTTCTAATCGTTGGTTTGTTGATTGACAGATTTTAAAGTCGATTGTAAAAAAAAAAAAAAATAAAAAAAGTTGGAGTTAAGCAGACTAAATTATTAATAAATCTGTTGTTTCAATGGAAAATCAAGTTATGACATTCTGATTAAAAATTATGAGGTCTACAGTTTAAAAACATATGCATAGATGAATCGCTCATAATGAGATCAATAACCTGCATTTAGAACATAGAAAAACATGCATTTCATGTCAAAATCAAGGAAAAATCTGTTCTTAGATGCCTTGTTTGGGCTGAATTGTAAAGCACCATTACAAATATACAAGTTAAAAAGTTAATCGAAAAAAAGGCTGATGATATAAATACTGACAATATTTCATTCAATTAAGATGAGAGCTAAAAAAATCTAACATTTCTAATGATGCTTATTAGATTAGTCAATATTAATTTAGCAGCATTGTAATATGGCCTAAATATTTATCAGAATCATTTGTAAGTTGACTCTCCCATTCTTTTTCCTTATGGGTGCTCCGATTCATTGGCTACCAATCACGATCAACCGATAATCGCTTTGGGAAGTTTGATGGCAGTCTCTATAAAGGCTGATTTCATAAACTGTCCTCAAGCTCCTAACGTGCCTGTTGTGAGAGGTTTAGCATGATATGCACCAGCACCGTCTCAAACTTTCTCCAGCACAGGTAAACTAATTATAATGCTGAAGATGAGGTACAATTTATATTTCTTTAGTGAAATTACTTACAAAGTAATAAGAAATATTCTTGTAGATGTAATTTCACAAACAACATGAGTGAATCACCGTGCGCTCTTTCTCTCTCCCTCTCAAAATGCACAAATGGATTCATATCACCACATCGCATCTTAACTATAAGCAAACTGCACACTGCACAGTTGACACAGGAATTGTCACTTGCACAATTGAGGCAGTGTCACATCGTCACTAATGTTTATAATTTGCCTTTCTTTTTGTCTTGCCAGTGTTTAAACTATCCAGCACTTGCACGCTCTTCAGAGATAAATGCACACTCAATTGAAAAATGAAATGTTTATAAAAATCCTGATTTGAGCATCACTTTAAATAAATTTACATGATAAAGACAAAGCTTCAAAAAGATCTGTATCGGTGATCGTATTGGCAGAAACTGCTTCTGGTGATTGGCTCCAAAAAGCACCCTTACTTTTTCCATAAAAGAGCACTATTTTATGTAGTTGTTACATATGGTAAATCAGTCACTTTTTAGGTTCGATTTCAGTAAGCAACTACATGAATATTTATTTGACAGAGCTTGTCTGAGTGTCAGCACCACATCAAGTGGAACATCGAATGGCCTTTTCCAGCGCAGCCATAGAAACCACACAAATCGGAGTTGTTTGCCTTCCGCATTTGCATGAAACAGCTGAGAAACAACATCCGTGGGAGGTGGAAGCGATGGCCAGAAATGGTTAATCTAAAAGCAGCTTTCATGTAACTAACTAGGTAAGCATGCATGTGAGTAACAAGTGTCTCACCTCATCCTGGCAGGCCTCTACTTTAGGATTGCTGGCAGTTCTCTTCAGGTTGCTGCTGAGGCTGATACTGAGGGTGGCATCTGATTTGGAGCGTTGGTGAGTGCGTTTGGAGGGTGAGAGGCTGTGTCCTCCATGACAGTGATGGAGGGCTGGGGGGCAGGAAGGGGGAGGCTGTGGCATCTCCCTGCGGATGCGCTGGCTGGAGGGCTTGAGTTCATCTGACAGGATGAGTTTACGCAGTTTGGTGCCACGGGAGTGGCGCTGCGTGGAGATGTGCATGTCAGAAGAGTAGGCCCCCAGCAGCCAGGCGCACTGCAGGGAGAAACTGATGCTTTGCCGGCAGCGGTGCACCACATAGGGCTTGATGGCGTCACCCACATCCTCATCCATGTGGATGTACATATTGAGCAACTGGGGCAAATAGAAGTCAACGTCTTCGTTCCGGAAGCTAAAGAGTCGATTGCCAATGTAGGCTTGCACACCAGGCTCCTTGGAATTATAAAGATAGGAGATGGCCATGGAGATGTCAAACAGCTTGGACTCAAAGAGACGCAAGAGCAAGGACTGCTTAGATGAGTTGTTCTTTTGACGGCACCGCACATTCTTCAGAGGCTCTGCTTCCTGCTCGCTGATCTTGGGAGGTTTTCTTCCATTGGTGGACTCAAGGTGTGATGTACCATTCACCAAAACTGGTTCTGAGCTGGCTGAAGATACCTCTCCATCGGCCTTTAGGAACTTCACCTTTTGAAGCACCTCCTGGCAGGCTTTCTTAGCCACCTCAGTATCGATGACCAGGATGGGTTCGCCCACTCCCTCGGATATGACATCTAGAGGGGGGCTGGAGGTGGGCAGGCCTTCACTGGTGCTCGGGCTGGAGCTGGGACGAGGGCCAGAGGAAGGAGACGAGGGCAGGGACAGCGAGGAGGTGGTGGAGGTAGAGGAAGCAGATGGGCTCTTCTGTAGCTCCTCAAGCTGGGCAGGGGAGATCTCCAGCTCTGTGTCACCCATGGCCACACACTGCTAGGGCACTGCAGAACACAGAGAGACAACAAAACACAGATTTAGTAAAAACAACAGGATGGCAATCACAATGCATATAAAATGCTGTAATGTGAAATTTATGAGTAAATAGACAATTTAGCAGGACAAATGTGGGGTGGGACTTTTCAGTGGTAGAGCAATTACCTACACTACCATTCAAAAGTTTGGGGTCAATCATTGGTTTTTGTTTTTTTAAGAAATAAGTACTCTTATTCAGCAAGGTCACATTAAATGAATAAAAAGTGACAGTAAAGACGTTTTCAAATGAAATCCTTTTCTTTTGAGCTTTCTGTCAATCAAATAATCATATGCAGCTCAATTGCTTTCAACATTGATAATAATAATAATAAGAAATGCATATTAGAATGATTTCTGAAGGATCATGTGACACTGAAGACTTGAATAATGGCTGATGAAAATGTTGCTTTGCAATCACAGAAATAAATATTTTAAAATGTATGAAACTTTGAAATCATTGTAATATTTCACAATATGAATGTTTTACTGTATTAATGATTAAATACATTATGCTTGGTGAGCATAAGATACTTCTTTCAAAAACATTTTTTACAAATCTAAGTGATCCCCATATTTTGAATGGTGATGATGAAAACTTCTTGCTTATATAACTCTGATGAGTTATGCACAATATGAACAGGAACAGTCATTAAGACAGTAAACAGGGAAAGTCTGATTTCATTTTGCCTTGAAAATATCAACTTACATATAAAAGTCCGAGAAATCAGAGAACAAAAATATGTTTTGACCAACATGTGACCAAAACATTCAAATATAAAATTCACAATAAACCAGAGGAAACGGGCTTTTTTAAGAGCCACTTCCCCAGGGTCACGCTGTCCCACTGATCCACAGCTACGCAGAACAGCGAAATAATCCGCCTCCAGCAGATTACCTCACCATTACCAGCAGGCCAATATCAGATAAAGCAAAGCATCAGTGTCAGATTCCACAAAGCTGCTACATTAAAAACCTATTGTACGTTAAAACAGATCATGTTGTCAGAAAGAGGTAGTTCACCACATAAAGTCACTTCTAGAAGTACCCATGGTTCTACTGTGATGGAAAGTCCTCAAGTTACAATGGAAAGTAAGATAAGTCAGACCTGAATAGTTTAGTTAAATGAAAGACAAATCAGCATGAAAAGTGTTTGTTCTTAGATGACTGAAATTTAAGAGCAGGAACAGAAACTGCAACAGATGAAATCAAAACCGATTCTGAAAGCAGCACACGTCAAATGGTAGAGACTGAGTCAGGTCTCCTCTCACATATCACATGCTGAATGCATCTCTGGTGGATGGTTAAATCTAAACTGACAGTTTATATGCTGTTCTAGCTTGCCAGCTCTTTCTTCAAGTTAAATCCTGTGAAACTGGAAAAACATTGCTCTACAACAAGCCTAAACTGATAACAGGAAGAGTTGCAACACTGATCCAGACTAACCACAAGCACAGGCCTATTTCTATTGTTCGGTATCAAAATGTTTCACGGAACTTCTCCGATTGCAATGGAAAGAGTAAATTCAATCAGCCTTTACCCGGAAACGTGAGAGGAAGACATGTAGATCATGAACGATCAGTCTCAAGAGACTCCTTCTGTCAACACTTTATTATCCCAAACCATTATTATCTAACTGTTTGATGAAACCCTTGAGTTAGATTACAAAACTGCTACAGTATATATATATATAAACCACGAAATCCAATAATCTTGAAATCAAACTCACTGAAACAGAATCAACAAACTTAATGCCAGGTATATAACGTTAATGGCTATCGGTATCTATAATTTTGATTTATGTGACGCATCAGCTGGTTTGATCAGGACATTATTTTTTAGATTAGCTAAAATAACAATGCTTAACTAGTTAATCAACATAAAAACACACTGTCAATGTTATTTATTTTTATGTCACGTAACGTTGAGTTAGTTGAAAGTCTACAGACAATTGACAGTACAAGCACAAGATGCTAAATATTTGCATTTATGGCTGCCAAAACTCGTAATAGCATCCATATTTCTTCTCTGATCTGCTTTATAATCCAAACATTAATTGTTTTGTCCTACTTCAGACGTTAAAAAGTAAGCAGTCTATCAGTCAGATGACTTTTGCACTCGTTAGCATCCGAGCTGTTTAGCTGAGACCTTTAAGAGACACGTCGACTACTTTTCTCTGGTAGGGCTCAAATAAATGCTTGCCTTAAAAACAGTATAATAGTATGTGTACTGAAAAAGAGCATAATTTAATTAACAATAGTTATTATTAAATGTGCAACTGTTATGAAGGCCTGAAAGGATAAGCTCATAAAAACAAACGGATGCTATAACCTAGCCAAGCCGCTAACGCAACTTCTCTACTTTATAACGTTATTCTACTTTTGAACCGACTCAAGGAATCATCTTTATAAATGACTTACCTTAAAATAAACCCGGTGAAAGCTTAAATAATCGGTTTATCTGTGTTCTAACTGCCCCATTTGGGAGCCGGGGTTCTCCTGTTGCTGAATAGCCGGTGTGGTTCACTAGGAAAGTGAATGGAGAGATGACAGACACGCCGGGGCTGCCCACATCAACTGCCTGATTCCGGCAAACAACACGTAACGTTACTGCCTGTCTCTCAAAAAACAAAAGTGCTCCCTACCAAGACAGCATTCTGGGGCGTTTAGGCAATGGCTACAAATGCTGTCTAGATAGGAAGCTCGCTAGACTTTGAGACACAGCTAAAGAGGGTGATAATAAACATTAGGTTATAAAAGGTTAAAAACATTAGCTGGTGAAAACGAGTCGTTTTGATTCTCATTTATAAGAATAATAGTAAGAATTATTTTATTACACACACACACGCACACAATCATTTCAACTTCCGATTTAATAAGTCAAAAGATGACATTTAATTTGATACATGTTAGTTTTTATTAACCATTTGACATATTTCTTATTTTTATAGTTGTACTGTAGTTATTTATTATTACAGGGGAAACATTTTAAACCTTTTTATAAATATTATAAAATAATATTTGTCCCTGTCTTCAAACTTTTCATACTTGTGTACTACAATGGCAATAAACAAAACTACCTTTCTTTAGTGGTGTAACTCCTGGAAAAGGGTTTGTTTTTTGTTCTCTGAGGGGTTTGAAGCACTGTAATACAAAATAACTAACTGCTTTATTTCAGAACGTATTCCTAATAGAATTCTTTCAAATATGTGCACTTACAGTGATGGTGATTGTGTGCACTCACTCTGTGCACTTGCACCATGTGTTCAAAATCTACTTTGCAATGCTAATGATTCGGAAAGCCCTTACAACAACAAATGAGAAAGCCTTTGAGTTCACTGGAATACAAAGTATCTATAAAAAAAAATGCAGAAAGCATATAAAGACAGCAAAAATATATTTTTATATTTGAGAAGTGATTTACTATTGTAATCACTAATTGCCACAATATAATTAAGGATTTAGTACATATGTAGATTAAACATGATCCTCATACTGATTATCTATTGTATCTCCACTCAGTTGTGAAAATATGGGAATGATAATTCTCCCACTTGGAACGTAATGGCTTGGCCCCAATTTCATAACCAGATATCAGAAGTGCAGTCTCCACCAGGATATCTGAGCTCATGGGCAAGTGCGGGACCATGTGGTTCTGCTCCGAAATCCACAAGGAAATTCTCGTTGAGTTTCAGGCCGCCTTTATCTGTGTCCACGTCAATCTGCATCATGACTGACCCCTCCCTCAAGAGAAATAAGATGCACGTTCCAGCATAACAAACAAATCAGAGGTAACTTCTAAAACCATTTATATAGCCTCATTTCATAATCTTTAATATACAAAACTTAAGAAACATTACAAATGAAGATTTTTTGACTCACTTGACGAGGTCAGGGTAGAACTGCTTGTCCCAGGCACTGTATAAAGAGGTGGTGACGTACAGTCGTCTTCCATCCAAACTAAGCTGGAGCATCTGAGGGCCTCCCTGCACACGCTTTCCCTGATAAGGAAATGGATGTTTTAACCTCCAACAAATGATGTGATCTAATTGCTCTGGTTAGGTCTGCATGACCTGATGATCATCTGTCAATTAGTTAATGAACAACAGAGGTGGGTAGAGTACCCAAAAACTTTACTCAAGTAAAAGAACTTCTAGAAATATTTACTCAAGTAAAAGTAAAAGTTCTAGTCTGAATAGTTACTTGAGTAAGAGTAAAAGAGTATCGGATAAAAAATCTACTCAAGTAGTTAGTTACTATTTACTTTGGGACATATATACTGAGCCTATTTTTATTTAGATATGTAGATAAAATGTATGTAATGTGTGTGTGTGTGTGTGTGTGTGTGTGTATAAATGTATATATTTCATCAGCCTTTACTCCAATTTTTGTAATTTATTATAAAACCATGTTTACTTAAGTAACAGATATAGGTTTCATGACATAACATATTTTTAATACGACTAACTTTATATTAAATGTGAATTTAACATTGAAAGTTAATGTGATATCAAAATTGCTACTAATCTTTCATTGTTCATAAAGAGAGCAAATAACATTTACATTATTAAAAGATCATGTTCACTGACAGTCTAGAGTTCGATCACTCTCAGAAACTCCCATTAAAATCACTGAAACTGTTTACACTGTGAAATCAATATCTTATTTACAGATTAATACACACATCTGCACTTTGTTGTTTCTGTTGACAGAATTCACCAGAAAGATGTATTCAGTCAGGAGCGAGTGAAGGAAGCACCGGGATATTAGCGATGACTCATCTGAACGCCTCTGATTGGCCATTGCATTCAAAAGCTCAACAGAATCTTGTGTGATTGGTTATAATGCACAGCGATGTAAAAACGCATTTATCTCTGGCTTAGCACCAGCAAGGGATCACAGATCTGAATTTAGAAGCTGATGATATGACTTGCTGAACGTACTCGCACCGGTGTGATTGTATTCAAATTAATAAAATCTTAATCGGCTATTTTTTGTCTTTTAGAAGCTGCATTCAACTTGACTCCCCTCTGTTATAAGACACACACGTACAACAAACTAATGTCACAGTGGTATCGTGTACTGTAATCGAATGTAGCCCAAGTTATTACCTGTTGAACAGCGCATGTGGTGTTCATCTAATAAGGATCTCCATCACAAGCAAATAATAGCCTTTGCAGATTTGCTTTCTATTCAGTGCAGTTCCATAGCCTCGTTTTCAACGCTGCTGATGTTCTTAAACATTACAACTCTGAGTGAACCACTTCAGACGCTCAGCGCGTGCGGCAGGGAACTGAACGAATCATTCAAACTGATTCATGAACCAGTTCACTCGTTTGCCAATTGGTTTGATCAAGCCTTTGAACAAAATTGACTCGAAAGAATGAATCATTAGCGAATGGGCTTCGCTCATTGTCCAGAGAAAAGCAGATGGCGTGTTTGGAATAAACTGAAGCATTTATAACATTTATTGCATTAAGATAAAGGGATAAAGATCTCACATGAAGCACCCTTGGAAAATAAAAAGTACCTTCAGTATCCGTGGGGTTGGCTGGCTTTTCAGTTCTTTGTCCTGCAATACTTTCACTGGTCCATCTTTCAAAATGCTGCCCCCAAGGAAGACCTTAAAATATTAAATGCAAGTTCTATTGTACTGACACTTTATTAGTCTTTGACATGACTTTAGAAATGTAGACAAAGGTGTCTTGATCCTGCTAATCCAAGCGGTTTTACCTGACCGACCATACGTGGATTCTTCCTGTCAGTGATGTCATACTGTCGAATGTCTCCATGCAACCAGTTACTGAAGTACAGGAAGCGATCATCCAGTGAGATCAAGATATCAGTAATGAGACCTATGCCAAAAATACACCAATAAATGAGTGTTATCATTTATTTAAAAAATATAGAATTTCATTATAGCAGATTGTCCAGGAAAAAATTAAAAGGGGAAAACGTAAAATTGTATTCATTACATAACTTATTATTCAGACAATTTTTTTTTTTTTTTTACTTTTTTTACATTAATGCAGATTTGGGTTCAGGGAAAATTTGAGAGAAAACCTCTCAAAATTATAGATATCTATTTCAACCCAGTTATGTATAACAGCCCTAGTTTTGTTGTTGTTTGTTTATATAACACTAACAGTATTTAAAAAAAAATATAGCAACATTTATGTTTTAGAATGAGGGTCCTTTGCTAAAGGGATCATTATATTTAGTTGGGTTACTGTTGTCAAAAAGTCTCAGAACTATACTATAGAACTTTTTATTCCATTTGGTTATTACCATTTGTGAAATTAAATTGCACATAATAATTATTGTTTGTTCATTCCCCGAGTTTTTCCATTAAAGGGAATGTCTAATGCCATTTCATGCATTCTGACTTTTTTACACTGTTAAAGAGTTAGATTCTCATGCTAAACATGGCCAAAGTTTCAAAAAACTAGTTGGAGGTATGATGGAGTATTTCTGTTCCCAATACTCTCCTTCAGGGTTTGCATAAGTTTCAGAAAGTTTTTTATTTGTTATTTTTTTCAAGTATAGCCTTGTAAGACATCATAAAGGGCGGAATTTCTTGTATGGGAACTCGTGCATGCACACATCAACCAGAGCCAAAGCGAGAGCATGCCCATCAACATGCGTCGTTCAGGTTATGGAAGTCATCGGCAGCGCTGAAAAGAAAATACTCAATAAGGATTTGCCATTTTTTTTTCAGACCACGAAATAAACCATATCACCTAAGAAGTGTGTTTTTGGCTGTGAAGGAAAGATAACCTTGTTCAAAACCCAGCATTAAGGGAACAGTGCAATTTTTTTCTCTGGGGCAGCAATGGAGTTGTCCAAGTGTGTTTGTTTGATCCCAGCATTTTAGTGACAAATGCTTTAGAAACAAATTAAATCAAATTTAAGTCAAAATCTTGGTTCCTATTTTATGTCAATGTCACAACTTGAGGGCGATCGCCATACAAATGCTTTAAATGCTCGTGACTCTTTAGCTCCGCCCACTGCACACCTCCAGGAGAGAAATGGTACAGCTGTATCTGTCTTTTATAAATCTGACAAATCTGAAGATTCTTCAGAGATATGAAGGATGCAGTAATATTCTATTGGTACTCAAGATTACATTACATTGGCAGAAACTGTGTTATGTCCCCTGTAATAATTTGTAATTCTTTTTTAACTACACAAAAATTTTACTTAAATAAAAATTAACTTCAGAATTTTTCTAAAAGTACTCACCTGGCATTTCAGGAAGAGCCCAACCTTTCACCTTTTTGCTTGGAATTTGGATCACTTTCTCTGCTGCCCAGTCTCCTTTCTGTAAAATACAAAATGTGAAGCTAAAAACATGTCTCGTTTAAAAACTGGGGAGGGTGGGGTAGGGGGGCTATAAAACAGTCCTTTAAACCTTTTTTAAGCCTCTTTAAAAAAGGTTAGATATTTTAATGCAAATGCTTTTTATGTACTTGCCCGTGTCTTGTAGAAGCGGAAGACTGTGCTCTGAAGAGCACAGCCCACAAATCCTTCTGCCGCATCAGGGTCATGCAGAAATCGGATCTCCAGAGGAATAGCACCCTCTTCCCCAAGATCCAGAGTCTGTATCCGCTTGTGTGTGGTCCAGTCCCACACATGGAGGCGCTGTCCATAATGACCTACAGAGAGATCTGATCATCACTGACAGTCAGCTACAATGACTCTTGTACATACTTTTGAAAATGAACATACCAGCTTTGACATCTGCAGGGTTGAAGCCATGTCCCAATGCTTTTGGAGCTCCCCACTCAGTGCTGATCATGACATTGTGGCGAGGCTGGTACCAGAAGTCATAACCAAACGGTGCTGCTTCACCTGGTTGCTCCCAATTTCCAATGACTTCGAAAGTCTCGCCATCCAACAACACAAAACCACCTTAAAATGATTATAAATAAAAGGTAAGCATATATGTGTACTGAAAATACAGAGCTGTGAAAACAGCATCTTACCCTTGCCATTGCCAGAGGGATCACCCATGGTACTGATCATGATTTGGCCACTGCCTAAGCAATGAGAAGTGTGGGGGTTGGCAAGGCCGCATTTCCAGAACAGATCTATGGGCTCGACCATCTGGAGGAGGAGAGAGATGGAAGGAATTCATAAGCTTGGTGAGAACAAAACATTCTTAAAGTCGACAGTCATGTATTAAGGGGCGGTCAACAGTGTTGGGGGTAATGCATTTCAAGTAACGCAAGTTATGTAATCAGATTACATTTTTCAAGTAACTAGTTTAGGAACCCATTACATTTTAATTTACAAGACAATATCCAAGTTACTTTTTAAACTGTTTTCCCATTTATTGACTGACAAGTCTTCTGTCCCCATATTGGGAGAAATCGGAAGTACAGAGGTGTTGTGTGCGCTGTGTGAACATGATGTAGTTCTAAATGTGAATGTTAATTAATTCATCCCACTCGCAAAAAAACAACAACAACAACAACCTGATTTAGTATTCATCAAAATTAATTAAAATGTGAAATGCAAACTCAGAATATGATGCAAACTTGCAATAAATAAATGTTAAATAACACAAATGTACCTAATACCATTTTATGAACCAATGTCTTTGCTAATGACCTTTGAAGATACTTTGATACACACTAATAAGCAAAAAATACTTTAGATAAACTAACAATTGTGCTTCATGGTTTTTTTTATTGCTGAAGAGTGTTGAACCTTCTTCTCCTGTTCTACTGTACACACATGAATTTACTTTTCCTTCAGGTTTATTCATTACACTTTTTGGTGTGAAAGGGCTTTTACATTTGCAAGCCCTGCTTGTATTTAAAAAGGAACACAAAGGAACGCAAACGTAACTTAATGCATTACTTTCCATAAAAAAGTAACTAAGTAACATAATTAGTTACTTTTTTTAATATTGTAATACATTACTCTTAAAAGTAACTTTCCCCAACTCTGGTGGTCACACTTGATGTTAAGCACTATGTTGTAAATGTTAAATAAAATCATTCATCAATATGAATAACAGGGCATGATGTCATGCTTCCGGGCTTTAAAAATAATTTCTAACTGCTAAAATAGGTCAGGTTCTCTGTGGCTTTTCTTAACAAAACCTGAAACAAGTATTTGGTACACATGACAAAAAAATATTTATTGTGGCCATGAATTAAGAATTTTTTCCCACAACTTCTTAATTTGTTCCCTTATTCTAATAAATCGTTCCATATTGTATTATTTAAAACATGGGCATGAATTTGTACTACTTGGCCATGCTTAAAAAAATTTGGCAATGTATAAGTACAATCTGGCCACGAATTCATTCCTAATTCAATTTAACTGAAACAAGGAAACTAATCAATAAGCCATTTTTTATCTATAGTAAGCAGATGTCATTGACACAGCTTATTTATTGGATAGAGTTAATAGGGCATGTATTTCAACCAAAAGTATTGTCGTTTTGTTTGATTTTCAGTCAAGTGGTTTATCTTTGAAATTGTGACCTCCACTGGTCAAATGTCTTTCCATGATACACATTTGCTTGTTTGAGTTTAACACATGTGGATATGAAGTATAGCATCTCAATAAATTAGAATGTCGTGGGAAAATTCACTTATTTCAGTAATTCAACTCAAATTGTGAAACTCATGTATTAAATAAATAAAGTATTTTAAGTCTTTGGTTCTTTTAATTGTGATGATTTTGGCTCACATTTAAGAAAAACCCACCAATTCACTCAATCTCAGCAAAGTAGAATACTTCATAAGACTAATTAAAAAATTTTTTTTAATGAATTATTGGCATTATGGAAAGTAAGTTAATTTACTGCACATGTACTCAATACTTGGTAGGATCTCCTTTTGCATTAGGTACTGCCTCAATTCAGCATGGCATGGAGGTGATCAGTTTGTGGCACTGCTGAGGTGGTATGGAAGCCCAGGTTTCTTTGACAGTGGCCTTCAGCTCATCTGCATCTTTTGGTCCCTTGTTTCTCTTTTTCCTCTTTAGGTCTAGTGAGTTTGCTAGCCAGTCAAGCACACCAACACCATGATTTTGAAGTGAAAGTCATGACATTTGCCAAGTATGGTAACCCATACTCGGAATTGGTGCTCTGCATTTAACCAATCCAAGTGCTCACACACAGCAGTGAGAAGTGAACACACCGTGAACACACACCCGGAGCAGTGGGCAGCTATATATCCAGCACCCGGGGAGCAATTGGGGGGTTCAGTACCTTGCTCAAGGGGACTTCAGCCATGGGTATTGAGGGTGGAAAATAATGCTGTTCATTAACAGCACTATCAAAACTTGCTCGCATCTAAAAAGAGGACTTTGGACCACTGGGCAAAAGTCCAGTTCTTCTTCTCCTTAGCCCGGGTAAGGATGCCTCTGATGTGTCTGTGGTTCAGGAGTGGCTTAACAAGAGGAATACGGCAATTGTAGCCTTGACCGCAGCCTCAGTCCATTGCTCGTGAAGTTCTTGAATCGATTTTGCTTGACAATCCTCATAAGGCTGTGGTTCTCTCGGGTGGTTGTGGATCTTTTTCTTCCACTCAACTTTCTGCTAACATGCTTGGATACAGCACTCTGTGAACAGCCAGCTTCTTTGGCAATGAATGTTTGTGGCTTACCCTCCTTGTGAATTGTGTCAATGATTGTCTTCTGGACAACTGTCAGATCAGCAGTCTTCCCCATGATTGTGTAGCCTAGTGAACCAAACTGAGAGACCATTTTGAAGGCTCAGGAAACCTTTTGTAGGTGTTTTGAATTGATTAGCTGTTTGGCAAGTCACCATATTTTAATTTGTTGAGATTGTGAATTGGTGAGTTATTATTAAATATGATCCAAAATCATCACAATTAAAAGAACCAAAGACTTAAACTACTTCAGTCTGTGTGCATTTAATTTATTTAATACACAAGTTTCACTATTTGAGTTGAATTACTGAAATAAATGAACTTTTCCACGACATTCTAATTTACTGAAATGCACCTGTACTATAGCATGCAGTTAAAATTAAAAATCATATGCATTCAAGTAGGAAAAGCCCTTTTGGAGCAACTAGAGCAAATCATTTAAGCAACTCCCTAGTACATGAATTTCTCCTGGGTTTTTAAACTTCCTCAGATTACTAACCCAAATGTTCATTCACAAAGCTAACAGCATTACTATAAGGTTATTCATACAGATAGGCTCTTGTATAACTAAGTGTTTACTAAAATGAACCTTATGAAGCCGTGGGGCCAGTGGATCCGTCCCTACATCAACGACGTAGATACGGGAGGACATCAGAGAAGGCAGAATGAGACGATTGCGTCTTTTGGAAGGATCATCATAACAACTGCTACAAGCGTTCCAACCAGAATGGTGTAGCTCATCCTTTAGATTAGGCATGGGCAGCCTATGAATCACCTAGACCATTACAAGATGGTGTAAATAGATAAAATGCTTATAAAGAAATATAAAAAAAGAAATATGTTGCTGCAACATTCTAATTTAAAAAAATGTAAGTGTATATTTCATATTTACTATTACCTTGCAAAAATTGGGAGATTGTGGATTGACATCAACGGTTGCAAGATAGTCAGGTTTCTGAATGTCTGTGTTGCGGTAAATGCATGGCAGGTAGACTATCTTTTCTCGAGGCCCTATAGGATGGATTTATGTTTAAGTTTAAAGTTTAAATCTATTCATCTTTGTTTCCTATAATTTATCACTAAATTCCATATAGGGTGTAACATTTGTAAAATCTGCTATTAAGTTCTTAGCATTTTTAAATTAAAAAATAACAGATTTATTGCATTAAAAAAATGCCAGTTATAATAGGGTTTTTATTTTTACATAGATTTTGCATGCTTATATATATATATATATAATATGACATATTTTGCAAAGACAAAATATACAAAATATACCAATAATTTGGTATAATTAAAGGTATAATGCAATTTATCATGTTAAAAGTATTTTAGGTTAGGGTTTAAAATCACATAGAAATTGACTAGTTTTTACCAAATTCCAAAAAACAAAAAACAAAAAAAAAGTACAGTGAAACTTGAGCAAAGTTTATAGTGTATTTGTGAGATTTTTTAAATTTATTTATTTTTTCAGGGAAAACAGTAGGCAAACCAAACAATGCAGAGTAAAGCCAATTCGCAAGTGAGGAGGACATCCGCTCATAGGGAGGAGGAGCTGCAAGATCAGAAGTTGTTCAGTGAGCACAGTGAGTCTCCAGTGCAAAGGTCACTGCTCCCTTATAATGACTTGCAACTATGTATTAACCAACTCACGTTAATATATATACTACCAGCTTATTGTTCAGACAATATGCTGTCTTAATCTTATAAAGCAACTCAACTTTCATGGCATCCAGAGGGGTTTTATATCCTGGTCCACATCCTGAACAGGTAGAAGCTGCAAGCAATGAGAGAGAGAGAGTATATGTCACATCTCAAATATTTCTATGTGAGGTATAGTCAGTTATTCAATTATTGAATTAGGCCTGACTGATGCAGTCATATAGACATAATTCAGTCTGGGAAGTGCCGTATTGTAAAATTAATTTTGCTTGTTATTCATTTAATCCATAATAAAAATCTGAGAGATTAAATGAAGGCATAAAGTTTTTGCATATTATTTAAATGTGTGGGTTAGTAAAGTGCAGAGTGCAAAACGTAGTGTGTCCACTCTTGAAAGGCAAGAAAGATGAGTGAACTAGAAGTTATTAATAGATAACACATTGTTACTGCCTTGTAAATATTGGAAATAAGGAAAAACATGCATACAAGCACATAAACAACTTCAACATCAGGGCAATGTCACTATCTAGGAGTCACTGTGTCTTGCCAAGAATTGTTCAACATCCTTCCCTTGAAAGCCATGTTTATGGGTAATGTGAAGGTCAGTCCCCTCACTGACCCAAATAAAAACGGTTGTGTAATCCAATCTTTTTCATTTATATATTGTAAGTCAACGATGAAAACACACACACACAAATAACTTTTTCTTTGTCTGCGTTCAATAATGTAAGTAAAGACTAATTCTACAAGCTAGTGAGCCATATTGAGGCCAATAAGAAAAAATAAATACATTTGTAAGCTTTTTAGCACTATTGTTGTGTTAATAACAATTATTATTATTATACTGTATTGCACGAGATTAATATTTAATAAAAAGGTTAAAATGTTAGGTTAGCTGCAATAACAGCACGTGTTCTTAGCTGTAAATCAAATTTGATTACATGTAGATTCTGAATGCTTAAACATGCCTCAGAAAAAGTTAGTTAACATTGCACGAATTCTATATTTAAATAAATATTTCTCCCAAATTGGATCAATTTCGTACTTAAAATTCGGAAGAAAATGTCGAATGCTTGCAAAAAAAAAAAAAAAAGTCTGAGCAACAATGGTCAAAAGTGCATTAGAAATGACTCACCCATACTGCCGCTGATACTGCTGCTGCTTTTACGTGCGGAAACTTACTGAACTAACAACCCTTTCAGACGTGTGCTTTTGGGATTAACTCTGTTGGAGAGAGTACCACGTGGGACTGTAAAATGATCCTAAAAAACACATCCAGGTATTCAACTGGAGAATAAAAAATGGCGCCTCGATCCTAGGAAATCGAAAAAGGCACTGCATCCAGGGGAATGTTGTCAACTTCTTTGAATGGAAAGCATCTAAAAAGCCTGATCGAAAAGTCGCTAAATATCGCTAGATGGCCTCGTGTGTTAATTAACATATTCTTTACGTCATGGCGTCGTATTTTATGGAAGCATATGGGTAGCAATATTCGATTTGGAATGTAATATGCAAAAGGACAATGCAATATGTAAAATGGCAATGCATTTCTGTATTTACATTTTCCAATACGAAACGTCTGGTGCAAAATGAAAATGAAATTACATAAATTTTCTTTGCCATTTTATACACTAGTTTTAATATGTAAAATGAACACTAATTTTAATGCTTCATAAGTTGCAAAATGAAAATGTATTACAGAAATTATTAGACATGTATATCATGTTCAAGCTAAAACTGTGGCAAAATTATCATTCAAAGGCTATTTTTCTTAATTGCATTAACACTCACAGTCAAGACACTTACGATTGCATTTTCATTCAATGTTCCGCAATGAATGTAGCTAAATTCAATGTGCACATTGAAAACGCATTCCGAGCCGATCACGTGTCCGCCCCCTCCCGCCATGTTAATCACTACGTGAACAAGCTGGGGCTTGGAGAAGGTCAAGAGACTCGAGACTCAAGAAGAGGATTCAAGTGAGAGAACATGGACAAGACAGTTGATCCGTGTATGTTTTGATCATTTCAGTTTATGGCTTCAATATTTCATTCGCACTAATATTCATTCTAATATTATGCTTATTAAAAGTGAGTGGTGGTTTCAGACATCACAGTGCCGCACTCGCACGGACTCTTATTCTGTCAGAAAGCAGCATTTCAGCTCCGCCCACAAGCGCGAATTAAATATTGAAGCCATAAACCGAAATGATCAAAACATACACGGACCAGCTGTCTTGTCCATGTTCTCTTATGGTCAGAAAACATATGATCTAACCATTTTGCGAGATGAGATTTTTTCCGTTCCTAAATACTAAATCGACATCTTTTCAGGTTTGCACACAATTCAGAACTGAATTCTAAATGCGCTTAATGTTAAAATCAGTTTGTGAATTTGAATCAAGGAATTGAGCAGAACTTCAATTCGAATTCGCAAAGCATTTTTACAGGATATTTTTTTTTCTTAATCATTGAGTTACGCTAATAAACAATGTATGAAATGCCATCTGAACATTTCTTTAAATGTATTAACTTTAATTCAACACAGTGCATCTCCATTACATTTCCCGGAATATATCGGTTTTCTTTGAAAGTTAGATTTCTATGTTAATTTCCAAGTTAACTGAAAACAATTTGATAGAAATTTTGTGGTGCTGCATCCCACAAAATGTGAAAAACGTAATCTGTTGTATTTATTCTTTGCATCATGGCAAATATATTTGTATGAGTCAAATATAGTCATGATTCATCTAAATTATTTGTGTAAATATTCATTCTTTGTTACAAATCAACATTCTGCTCAGTGCTGCAGCTTCTGACTGTCCTATGAGAAATCATAGGTCCAAGTTTTCAGTAATCTAAATGCAGGTGCTGGTCTCTGGCAGGCAGTGTGGGAAACGTCCTGTCCTCATTAAAACAAAGCAGGGAAGCATGGGGGAAAAAATGTGTTGGCTTTATGCACAAACTGAGTTTATTTACGTTTTATTCATGAGGAATAGTCAGAAATCCCAAGCCACACACATAACACTTTTACCTCTTAAATCATTATACATATATTTAGTCCTTTTTACAGTTTCATCAAAATAACATCCAAAAGACCCCCAGTGATTTCAACTCCCACTTACCTTCATAATCAGACCATTTACATTAAGCCCCAGTATTTAGTACATATAAAATATATACAAAATTGTTGCAGCAAACAGAAATTAAATCAAAGTAAGCACCTTTATAAAAACATGTAATGGCACTAATAATGTGCTACAGAAAGTCTTTGAATTGAATGTCAATGAATGACACCTGGAGTGTAGTTACACCATCCTGTGGTTGCTACAGTAAATTCAGATGCTGAAATCAATAATGAATACACATACTGATCCCACTCCATTCACTGCTGCTTCTGCAATACCAGTGCTAAGACTTGTCAAAGTGTCTCATTGTTTTTTCGGTCTGTAAGTAGATAAATATCCGAAACAGAAGAACTCCTTTCTGAAACACATTGATTTTAAAAAAGCTCATCAGTCTGAAAAGCGAGGTGAATGCTGATTGGCAAGTTATCCAACGCATTGTGATTGGCCAAATTCCTCAAGCATGTGACAGAAATGCCTCTTAATTACTGATTAGAATGACTCAACCTGTTTATATACTCATTGCGTATTGCGCTGCATATCGTGCTGCGTAAACATAAAACCATGTCTGCACTTGTGATCGGAGAAATGACAAAACAACAAGCGTTACTCTACAGTGCTCAAAATTTGCATTTGAATCATCAGTGGCCAATTCTTTAAATACGAAAATGTACTTACAGACTGTGAGTCACAAGTGCCAGACTGTCCTTGCAAAGTTGGAATCGCCCCACTTTATGGAAACAGACACCAGCATTGTAGGCTACTCTCAAAGAAAACAGTCCTCGTCTTTTGTCAAATGTGCTGCACACATCTGAATATTTGGACTGAACTGTTCTGAAACAGTGTTGTAAATACAACTAAACCACTGATTTCTAGTTGTGTCCTCTTTTGGAAGGAAAAACAAAGTAGTTTCGCTTTCAAAGCGTCTCTAGAACATGGTTGCAGTGGCAACAGCAAGAATAAAAGGTATGCCTTCTTTCTTTGCATAAACATTTCGGCGGTGTTATGGAAATCTTCCCACATAATGATGTAGACGTGGGGAGGTGTTAAAATGAGCCGTTTTAGGTAGGGAAGATTGAACTTTAATAAAGAATATCTCTTTGGGTTTGAGACTGTGTTCTTTGCAATTTTACAAATCTTCTTTATGCACGAAGAGCTTGTAACACTCCAAAGAGAAAGTACAAATTGAAATCGCATCATATGACCCGTTAAACAATTTTAAATAGCAATTATCGAAATAACATTTGAGTGATTCTTCATTTCAAGTGTTAGATTATTAAAAACAAAAAAAACAAACAAAGCGAACCACTGTAAGCTTCAATTTGAGTTGATGAAAATGTTCTCAGTACAGCTTTAGAATGGCACAAAAATGATGATTTACTTTGAGGATATATAATTTAACCAAATAGTATCTGTCCTGTAAATCTTTACAGTATTTAGGATTAAAAAATATTTTTACATTTTCGCTTGACCCCACAATAGGTTGTAAATTAAATTATCCACAGTCACATACTGCCTAAATAGGTTTGTCTGGCCTAAAATCCTTCTATTCAGTGTCTCTGTAGTTACAAAAATCACCTGTTTGCCAAGTCTGTTCAGTAAGTGTTATCATCCTGACAAGATTCTGACAAATTTTCTTGTTCAGAGATGTGTGAAGGGGTCTCTGATTCAGGCGTTGAATGTGAGAAATCGGTGGATTCACTTGCTATTTCCAAACATTCATCAGTTCTTTCCTTTTGTTGCTCTGTCTTCTTTATTTCAATTGGCATTGCATCTCCATCTTTTGTTTCACTGACTTCTTTTTCGGTATCCACTGGCTCCAGTGTCAAATCAATTTTCTCAGTTACTTGGCTCACTTTGTCTACAGTATGTGTGTCCATTGGCTCTTCTTCTTCTTCTGCTGACTCAGGATCTACAACTTCAGGTCCAGTTGTGGCCTCAGACAGTTTATTTAACAGCTCCAAAGGTGTACCAGGCAAACTTGCATTTGCTTCCTGATCAGGAAGCAGGCGAGCCAAGCAGAACGAGTGCTGAATATATTCAGGCCTACTGGAGAAGCATGACATGGCCTCTTCCAACCAAGATACGAGAAGCTCCACCAGATCCTCACGCTGAACCCCAGATGCACCATCACTGGGTTGTTGTGCCCAACGAGTTAGAAATAACCTTTGCAGCACAGGGCGTACACACATCTCTAGAGGTTGATGTCTGGCCGTACATCCAGCCGGAACTATGGCAGGGAAGGTTTTGGTGCTACTGACTGTAGATATGATGCTTTCATAAGTTTGGCTATGATGGCTATCCATAACCAGTAGGGCATCAATTTCATTCTGTGAGTCGAGATGTTGCTTCCACACTTTGGTGGCCCAAATTTCTAATTCTTCCGCTGTGCTGAAACCTTCCTCTTTGGCCATAAGCAGGATTGAGTCAGATGGGCTTCTGCTTGCAGAGTAACTTGTGAAGAGCACTGCAGGTAGCATTGTACCATTTGCTAGCATTGAAAGGTAGATTTTTATGAAAGGCTTCCCAGACCCGGTAAATTGAAAAGCAGTCTCTCTGCTTATTCTGGTATTCTCATTCAGCATTTTGAGGTCCACAAAAACAGAAAGCTGGTCCATAGCACCAAAGACACACTGTGGAATGTTGTTTGCCTTTATTTTACTGTGCACCAACTCTGTGAAGTGATGGCAGTTTTGCTCCATGGCATTAGGGAGTTCCCGATATACTGTGAAAGGGGTATCCAAGCCCAATTGGTGCAGCATCATGAAGCTCACGGCCCACTCGTATGAAATACGGAAATAATTGTTCTCGTTGGTTTGGCTTTGGAGCTCCGAAGCTTTTTCAAATAGTTTCGCCTCACTGATAGGACGCTGCTGTTCCCGTTGAGTCAAAACCCACTCCACTAGACGATCAATGGCCTCTCCACAGCTCCTGCTGCTGCATTCATTTAATTGATTCTCTTTGTCCTGAAGCCAGGTTTTGATGAGCTGAGGTTTAGTGTCCATTTCTTTACCCGCTTTCTGGACCCCGGAGCACAGTGCAAGGAGTAGTATTCGACGTTGATGCATAGACAGATTCTCCTCTCTGTTTTTCACAGGTTGTGAAAATGTATTGGTTACTGTTACCTCAAGCTTCTGTCTAGCCACTGTTTCCTGTGGCATGTCTTCATCACTTTCAGTCATCCCAGAGTCAGTGTCTTCATCTTCCAGAGGGGCCATTTCTTGGTCCACGTCTTCAACCAGACCAGCATCGGCGCCGCATGAGTTTTTGACATCCAGTGAAGATCTATGCAGGCCTCTTTCCAACATTTCAGTTCTAGACTTAAGTCCAGGCTCTATGCCTTCCCTGGAAGGGAAATAGTGCATCACTTTCAGGAATCTGTATAACATGAAAAATGTGGCAACTTTTGCTAACTTTTTTTACATTTAAATTTATTTTTAAAAAGTGCATGCAATAACTCTGAAATTAAATCTTAAATTAGGTGTAACTAAAATGTTTGTAAAAAGTAGTGAGAAAGTATTTCTGAAACCAACGTTGGCTTCTAAAATATGTACTGTACCTCTTGGTGTCAATGAATCCAACTTTTGGATTACCTGTAGAGGAAAAAAATAACATAAATTATAATAATCTAGAACAATGTAAACAATGTGTTGATGTTATATCTTTAATGTTAAAAATATATAATAGAATGCATTAACACTTCAAGTAAATGCGTGCCAATTAAAAAGCTGTTATACACTCTCATGACACATGTTTTTAAGATTGCAAACTTTACATCTCCTTGTCTTACAAGTAATTTTGGATAATCGATGTCTGACCCCTTCTTGCGTCTCCAGATTTTCTTTTTTTAAAGTCTGCTGCACAAACATGCTATCGTGGCCTTTGTCCTGGCAAGCATATCTTTCGCCACACTTGGCTAGCTGGTACCCAAGACGTTTACGGTAGATGGCCTGGGAGAAATGTCCCCCCGGAAACCACCCAGGTGGGTTGTCTTTGCGGGTTTCCCTTAGGACAATGAAAGAGTTGATGATGCTCAAATTGACAAGGAACCAAAAGAGACGGCGCCAATTGGTGTCGAGAACCAACCCACCGAGTTGGTTGCACGTCAGCAGCTGATTACAAATGTCCACACCACGCATGTTGTCCTGAAGTAGCTTGAAGGCCTGGGGTCTTTCAACATCACAAAGCTCGCCTATCTTAGTGGGAGATCTCCTCCACACCACGTCTGGGTGGCCTGCATCAGCATTTGTGGAGAGACATACCAGCTGCTTGTTATCTCTCCATCTGGTGGCGAGAAGCGGGGCGAATTCATACTGTTTGAAATCACCTTGACTGTTCAGAGGAGGTTCATTCCAAAACTCCTTGGGCAAAATCGGACTTTGAGGGAGGACAGAGCTGGAGCAGTATATTCCAACGTCATACAGCTCCTTCACGAGTGGCACTGTCACAAGTGAGCTGGACAAGAAAATGTGGTGATGTTTACCCTCAAGTCCCTCTATGAGTTGAGGTACAACTGATTTTCCTAAGTCTTTGTGTGTCTCCTGTCGCGTTAAGACCAGCAGTTTATGGCAGTAGCCTGACTTTGAGTCACACAGTAGCCATATCCTCGGCTGGGAATTTTTACTCTCCTCCTGAGCGATTCCTTTGTCGTTGTTTGGTAGAAAAGCTTGATCAATTGTCAGACATTTATTTGGCTTGTAGGCCTCTCGCATACTTGTCTGCAGGATGCTCAGCATTGGGTGAAAAAAGGACAACTTGTCAGCATTCTGGTTTTCGTTCTCCACAAGCATGCTGCTCATTCGGATGTGAGCGCCCATTTGCTTGAAGCGTTTGACTGACATGGTCCTGTAAAAGAGCTCCCATGTCCTGGAGCCGTAGCGGCCATGGTGATGGTCCCAGGACCAGTATAACTCTGGGTCCCCCAAGCCCTGAATTCCCATGAGGATAGAGAGACCAAAGAAGCCTTTGACTTCCTCTATGGATACGGGTTTCCAGGAAGGGTCCCCCTGCCCCAAAGAGCAGCAGTAAGTGGCATAGGCATTGGTCTCAAAAACTATTTGTTCAAAAAGGATGTTGGGAAAAAGAAGCTGGAAGTATTCGAGGACATCACTATTCCTGGCCATTGTATGCTGTGGGCCACAGCTGTCCATGAATTCTGGCACAGTTCCTTCCTCTTTAGGCACACTCCACTGCTTCATGGACAACCAGTCAGGCTGTGTCCCAAAATCACTAGCTTCATCCCCTTGTGGGCCCTCCACCTCCTCCTCAACCTGGCAGAACTCAATATCTGTCTCCAAACACTCTGTAGGGGAGGGGAGGGATTATAGGAACATAGTTAGTCTCCTCCTTGGAGTCTCTACTATCACCAATAATCCATTTTATAACACCATGCTCAATGTATATGTGGTTTTGATAGGTCAGTTAGCTTTTGAAAACAGAAAACAATAAGCAGCTCAGAAGCAGCAGATAATTCCTCGATGGATAGTCCTTGTCGATATTTATTTGTCATGTTTCTAAATTACTCCATTTAGTTTTTGGTTTTTTTTGTATTCCTTCTGATATTCTCCAGTTCAGGTGGTGTGCAGTAGGTTTTGTGTAAATATTCGTTCACTCATCCAGAATGCTCTTGCAAAGCCTTGCCTGTAAATCCTGTAGCGTCACACTAAGTTCAAAAGGCCAACATTTGTCCATTTTGACAATGGCCATCTTGAGATCATACCCCACACCTGTGATTGTTGTGTATCACTTACTGTGAGCTATTACTCAAGAGTGGCAACTTTGCAAATGTTGTAAGCATATATGTAATGTTTGAGTGTTGCTAAGAATGCATAGAAAAAAATATTTATAAAAAATATTCTTCTTTATTGTAGGTTACTGTCCTCACAATAAATAACATTCATGCTGTGAAAATACATACAGTGTGTAAGCCTTAACATTATCAAGCCTTAAGACAAACAGTTTCCATATGTACAGTGTTAAGACACTCTGATGTTAGAAATCTACTGTAAAAAGAGTTTAATCCAACGCAATTACAACACACTGTTTAATTAAGCCTGTAAAGATTGTTTAAAAACAAAAAGTTGTTGCGTGTATCAGTAGCACATGCCTTACATTTACTGAAAAAGGTAATCTGGCACTTATACGGTAACATGTGTACTGTGAAAATTGCAAATTGTATATCTTCAGTATTTAAATTTTTTTTTTTATTATTCCCCAAAACGGTTTAACATCCATTTGGCACTTCAAGTCATTTTAGACCTTGTTGTTAAATAAAAGTAATTTACAGTGATAATCTGTACTGATAAGTTTCCAGTAGCAGTGTATGTCATAATACTATTAATTTAGTCTGAAGGTATTGTTACTTTGTGTCTACACTGTATTATTACTATAATCATACAACTAATGACACCTACAATAGAGTTGAACGCCCTGTATCTAAAGAAGACAGGAAGCAGAGACAGAAATTTGAGCATGCAGGTGAGGAGATCATGCAGTAAGACACAGTTTTTCATAATGAGTTTTAAAGACACGCTTTAATGTTCTACTGAGCTGGAGAACACCCACCTTTACGAGTGAAGATACAGCAGGAGTGAGTAGGGAACTTAATGAGATGTTTGGCCATCAAGTTCCCTAGAACAGTGGAGTATTCACAACCTGCACAGCTCAGCTTCACACCACTACCAAAGACCAACAAAACAGCCATAAGCAACAGTTTCAGACTGTATTAAAAAAATACACCTACCACCTTCCAAAATGGAAAATGATATATTACCTTGGTTGCCCTTTTTTAGATGCTTTTGGGACTCTTCCAGGAACGTGATTGCTGAAATAAATAAATGAACTGCAGTCAGTATTTTGTCACACTGATTATCTGCCATTCCAAACATAAAAAAAACTTTAACCTCCAGTTTCAAGTGGCACCATTTCTTATTTTACAGATTGATCATTTTAGTGCAAGAGGATGTAAAGAAAGTCATATGACTTTACTTACTTGATCATGTGGTTTGCATAAGCACGGGAACAGCAAGTGCTATAGAAGCAGAGTGAGCAGTGAACATATGTAGGGTAGTGATTCGTAAAGTCTGGGATGTCAAAAGTGCACTCCACACACTTATGTCTGTCCTGCAGTGTCCTGGAGAGAGGAAGACTAAGAAGTACATACTTCAAATTTCTGATTTCCAATTGAAATGGATCAACATATCTGTTCAAATGCAGAATGTGCTTACCTCTGCTCTTGGAACTTGGACAAGAAGTCAAACGTCTTGCTGACCTGTTTCTTCCGAGGTCCACGTCTTTGTGATTGCTGGTCACCACTACAGGTTTGTGAACTGCTATTACTATTCTTCTGAAAGTTAGTGGATGCTTTTGAAGATACCTGACCTGGTGACTTCTTAAGCCCAACATATGTCCTAATGGTCACCTGGGAATAAGGAGATGATGACATAAAACATTGATTAAATACATTTTTGCACCTGTTGAATTTGCTTTCAAACAAACAAACAGACTAATATTTTACTTTTGTCCCAGGCTGGAGCCCCTCCAATTCACAAGGTTTTCGGAAAGTCCTGTGGTGATTGACTTTATGCTCAACTTTGTCTTTCGTGAACAGGAACTGAAGACGGCATTTGTTACAGTGGTAAACTGTGGACTTCTGGAGAACACAAAAAATATCGGTTTATGTCTAATGGGTCAGGCAATAAGAAATACGGGATTAAATTATAATTTTTTACATTAAATTATATTTTTTGGTCTCTATTTATCTTTCATGACCTTATGGTTTATGCTCACCTGGTGACAAACATAGTGCCGCAGGTAACTTCTGGAATGTTTGAAAACCTTAAGGCAGTACTGGCACAGGAGATGGCGGGTATCTTCATGCCAGGTACGAAAGTGGTTAAACACATCCGAATAGAAGGATGACCGGTATTCACACACCTGAAAGTGTCAAGACATTAAGGACTCTGAGACACTATTATACTTTTAAAAGCCACCTTTCCACTGTTGGGCCGAACAGTTCCACAAAAAGGAAGGACTGGTTCCAGTTATACTTCCACTAGAGCTTGGTTCGGCACAGCAAAACCGTTCTCGGCATCGAATTCTGTGCTGGTGGAATGCGTTTAGTCACGTGACCATGCAGGATTGGTCACTTGTTTGTTGTCTGGCTACTAGTTTTTTTCTGCTGTTGGCCAAACACACTATTGGTGTGAAGTAAACATCCTCCATAACATGGTTGTTATTTACGTTGCATACTTTATGTAAACATTTAGGTTACCCAGACATCGATTGGCACATCTGTATTACAAGCTCTGTTATCAGCCCCACAGTGGATAACAATACTATATATGTATCGGCTGAGCTGGATCGGCATGGAATAAGAATAGTTTGGCACAATGGTGGAAAAGCAGCTATAGATGGAGACTGGTAGTAAGGTGATTTGCTCTCAACATACCTGGCACACATAAGGCATTTCTCCAGGTTTGTGGGTGTTCTTCATGTGCTGCAGGAACACTGGCTCACTCTCAAAGGACCACTCACATATCTTACACTTGGCTGAACAGAAAAGCAAAACCACTAAATCAATTGACAAATTAAACTTACTGTAGTTTACAGTCACTGTAGCAAACCAGGACAAAGCAGACGTGAAACATCTGTCAGTCAATAGATATTAAACATTTACTCTTACTATAGTAAACCATACATAAGCTCAGGACATCATGCAACATCTGAATACAATAGGTGTTAAAGAGGCATTATGTGGCACTAAGAGCCTTGTGAAAAAAAAGATATGAAAGTTAGCTGTTACAAAACGTTTGTTGGACATTGGCCCAGTTGCCCCTTTAAGTTTGAATTGAATCAAATAAACTAGTGAACATAGCAAAAGTGTGAAGATGCTATCAGCATATGCTCTTAGCAGCATAACCATAGTCTTGCAAGCACATTGTTTTTTTTTAATCTGGCACAAGCTGGTTGCTAACAAAATACTGCACAATTTACTTTTTTGTGACAAAGAGTGGACTGATGAACAACTTTATTTGTGCCTGTATGAACTGATTCTCTGTGAGGAAAGCTGCTAGTGTTGCTTGAGCACAAGAATATAACTGTATAGGGAAAAGAGTGCTTGACAGAGATACTGGTTGGCAACTCTGTTGTGGGACGTACTACTGCAAAATCCAATGATTTGAGAGCAGTTGCATAAGGGCAAACTGTTTAAACAGGGATAATCTTGATTAAAATATATCACAGCCCATCTATAACTGGATTAATATATTGATTGAAGTACAGACCCCTTACATTTGACCAGAAGTGTATGCTTCAAAGATTAAAGATTAAACTGGAAACTTGCTCTTACTAGATGACACAATAGAGGTGTGGACACTCTCCAGGTGGCATTGTAGACGAAATGGTGTGGGAAAACGACGGAAACAGTGCTGGCAGGACGTGTGCGTGTCCATCTCCCCATTTTGCTGCTCCAGCTCAACATGGTTCCTCATATGCTTCATAAGTCTGCAAGCACAACAAACACTTAATAACTGCAGCATTCTAGAATGAATCCTATCACTGCAACTAGACATATATACCAATAATTCACATTCTACCTTGCCTTTCTATCAACGTACCTAATATTATTCTTTAGTCTCTTGTTACAGATGAGGCATTTGAATGATAATGGTTCTTTTGAGTTGTCCATTGGTGCATAGACTCGATTCCCCTCAAATGTACCATAGTAGAAATCATCGACCAGCATGACAAGTCTGTTCTGGGTTTCTCCGGCCTTTGTAGGTGGGCTATCCAGCTTGATACTGGGCACAACAGAGACGCTTTTAGGTGGTGTGGCTGGCGTGTTCACAGCAGTTGCATTGCTGCCTGTGTCAGTCCGGACCAGACCTGGGCAGCAGAACTAAAGGGGAGAAGGAGATTAATTGACCACTTTTAAATGACCCAAAACACAAACACATGTACGTATATGTATATGTATATAATAGGATCTTCAAAAAGTGTATACTTACACACATATGACTCCGTAGAGCCTCAATCATTTTGAACTGAGCTCCACAACGAGGACACAAATGATAGGTTGTGGATGTTGTTGTATGTGTAATAGGCATTGCTACAAAGAAAGGGGGGAGAAAAGACAGCGTGGCTGTACTCTAGTTTGAAACTATTACAGTAGCTATCAAAAATGCACAATAAGAACAGCCTACTTACTTTGGGCAACACTTTGTGTCATGACAGGTACAGCAGTGGAAGAAATAGGGCTGTTGTTGGTCTTTTGATTACTCATGACAACAAATGTCTGTGCTTGAGCCCCACCAGGAAGATTCACGGATTTCACAAGGCTCATTATATTTTGCATGTCCAAGGGTCCATTTCCTGGATTTATTGTCACTGTAAATAGAAATAAATACAATTTTAAAACTGAAAAATGCAGTTCTTGATGCTGATTGTTCAATAAAGAGTGTTCAAGCTGTGATAGATACATGATATAGTAACAGTTACAATAGGAAATACCTGTTTACATGATTTTATCTTGTGAACAATGAATGTGCGAAATATTTTATAATGCAATTTTAATATAATTAATATTTAAATAATTTACTCCTATAACTTCACTGTTTCTTGAAAATCTAAACCATTATTAAAAAAAATAGATATCTGTAATAATTTAATCATTTTAATAACAGTAAGATAACTGTTCTCAACAGGAGCATCTTACCAATTTTAGTTGTGGTTCGTGTTGTGGAGGGCTGAGAAATGGTTGTGGAGGACATGTTGGGCAGAGAATTAGCTGCAGGCTGGGTGACTGCTGTTGTAGTATGAATAGTGAAAGTAGTAGGGATCTGCACAGTGCTAAAAGTGCTGGGTGTTTGGACCCTGTTTGCAACCGGAGCTCCAGTCCTTATTTGAGCTGGCTGGGTAATTATTTGGGATGCTCCAACAGCTGGTTTGAAAATTTGTGTGCCAGGTTCTGAAAATAGATCAAAAGAAGACATTGCCAATCAATAAGAAAAAAAAAAGAAAAAAAAAAGTCTTGCAAAATAATCAAGTTCAGAGCAGTTTATGAAGTACATTAACATACCTTGGACAAGTGTAATGGGTCGAACAGTTTGGCCTTGTTGGACATTCAGCACCAAACTCATTGGTCTCTGACCAGGCCGGACAGGATGGATATTCTGGACAGGAAAACCATGAATCATACACAATAGGAAGAATTTTGATTAAAAGAAGAAAAGTTGATATTGACCAGAAATGAGCAGGGAAATGGGGGGTGGTGGCAGCACCTGTGTAGTAAAGTAAATCGGCTGGCCGTTGGCACCATTGGCAGTATGAGTTGTGCCAGGCAGGAGAACCTGTGACAGAGCCACAGTGCCAAGCCCTCCTCCTCCAGGCGCCAAGAAGACCTGCTGCCCTTGCACTGATTTAGGAATATCCGCCGGCACAGCAGCAGGAACTACACGTGGAGTCACTGAAGGAATAAATGACTGATTTAAGGAATAGTACAGAAAAAAATTTAAAATGTGGACATCAAGATAGTGGCGTTGGCACTGATGTACCATTTTTGTAATTAATAGTACTTTTGGTGCTCCCTTTCTGTGTTTCGACATGGATTATGTGAAATAGCGAGTTACATTTCAGCCTGTCCCTTACACAAAGCACATGACTTCAAAACACTTGAAATTGAAAACTATTTGATATTTTTATGTTTTTGTCATTTTAGAGCTTGACAGCCCAGGTCCTATTTCTCTTTCATTAAATGAAAAAGAGCAGCCGAGACATTATTTCTCTGAACTGATAATCACTTAAACAGTGCAATAAGGAAGAAATACTTACATGTGTTTGTGATCAGCGGTACCGTGTCTGCTGTATTTACTACAGGTGGTAAGTTTGGGATCACCACAGTTTTAGGCTCAGCTGGAATATCAACCACTGTAGCGGGAGTGGAAGACACTAAACAGCGGAGAAGAACAGGTTTTATTCAGTATAATATTGAAATAAAGAATAATTATTAAAAGAAAATGTTTATTAGATACATTAAGTATCTACATATGTATAAATAAACATAAATCTAACTACAAATGAAATGTCACAGAAAAACCTATAAAATGACACACCAGTGGGAGAACTGTTTTCAGCATTTCCCACTGAATCATCCATTGAATGTTGCTGTTGCCATGGTTCCAGCTCCTCCTCCTCACACTCCATAAACAGATCCGAATCCATGTTTCTGAAATATAAAATGTTTATTGAGCTAAGAATTTGCGTAGTGAACGTGAAACAGCAAACATGTTTTTACAGTCAGTGTTGAAAAAATACAATAACGGCATTTAGTGTATTATATAATAACAATATGTCGGGAAGTTTTAGGATTTTGTTTAATATTGGACAGGAGAATGACATGTTTGAAATGAAGACCCTCATAATATTCACCGGGCTCTAACAGCATTCAGCTCGGAGCGGTTTCAGTGTCAAGACTGGCGTTTACAAAACCACCTCATCCTGCAAATTCCATAAATACATTAAGGAGTGAGTAAACCACATTTTGTATTTACATACAATTGTAGACAATTATTATATATATGCTGCATTACAATGGGTTTGATATTCAGTGCGAAACCGTATCACTTCAGAAAAACCCTCAGTATCTTGTGTAAGTACGCGCAATGTGGTTTCATGGCAATGAGAAAAGTAGTTCCTGTGCCATACATCCAATGCGTCAGACTGGAACATTTGACAGATCTAAACGAAAGCATTAAGCCTTAGATACGTGTACTATTACACTAATAGAGGTTGAAAATCCAAAGTGGATCGGAACGAGAGTCAGTGCGATGTTTATTACAAATACTCGGTCACAGATTCTGCAGTAACCCCCTCGCGCGGCGCCTACTAAGTGCGCACTCCGCGTACTGTCCTCTGCGCACATAATAAATGACGATCGTCTAATGCTTGAATTAAAGCGCGAATACAACGAATATGGCCGAATTTATAAATACTACTTACCGGATTCTAGTGTATATGGAAATATATTCAATGTGATATATTGAAAGAACACAAAGCCTGCCTGTTTGTCACAAACGAGACGAATAAGTGCGCTAAATGGGCAGAAGTTCTGCCCTTTCTGCGGCAGCGATTGGTTGATGCGCTCAAAACGTCACTTCCTGTTATGGATTCTGACCTCTGATTGGCTGTAATCTCTGAAATAAGGAGGAGTGGTTACTGGAACAAGAAAATGGCTTCCTTCCTTCAAACGACAACATTTTGCATTGTTTAACCAACTGCTGTATTAATAGAGAAAAGCAGCTAGTATTTTTTGATAAGATATTAAGGCCATCATAGACTGGTCTTTTTCTAACACAATTCTTGATGATTAATTATTGATTACTCAAAATATCCCCTATATGAAAATATTAGCCAAATATAATAATAAATACACCCCTTACATGCACAAAACATTATGTTAGGAAACAAAAACCCATACTTTTTCATAACAGGTTAAATTTTTTTAAAACGTACTGGAACCAAATGATTTTTAAGAGCTTCTGTTCCATTAACAGTTCTATAACATGCGGCCTTCCGCCAATGTGGACGTAACATCATTTTTTTAATGAATCTGTACAGCTCAACCAGTGTACTACGAGTACCGAACAAATGAATCTTCTGGACCGATTATTTTTCGTGACCCAGAAGGAGTGGTTATCGACTTCACCAAGAACTGTATGGCTCGTTTGACTTAAATCAATGCAGTTTCTGAATGGTTCTGTGAAAAAAAATGTGAACACATTAGCCTACCCTACAAAATAAACACCTTTTGAAAAACGTACAAAATATAGGCCTATATTACATTTATTTCTGATCTTTAATATGCAACAGATAACTGCTGATTTTAGTCTTAGTACATATGCGATACAAAAAGAATTAAAAAAAAGAAAGAAAAATCGGGATCGTTACGATAACTTACGGTTGAAATTAGATAATAAAACCAATTCTTTACAGTTTACAGAGTACGTGTGCGTTTAATTAAGATTTAAGCCATTATAATTGTTCTTGCGCCGATTGTTGCATTATTTATCAACATTCCCATTTTCATTACAAGGCCGTACTCTACCATATTAAATTAATAAAACTACCATCTGATCTGACCACTAGCCTAATATTCATGCGAGAAACTCATTTTCTTATTGTGATTCTGAGATACACGTCGTTTCATATCGTGGAGAAATCTGTTCTATATTTATGAGGCGCGGATTTATTTAGCCTTTTAGAGAAGCGTATACTAAGCTGTTAAATTGCTTAAGCTCTATAGCATTCTGCATAAAGAAGATATAATGTGACCAGGTTTATTCTTTATTTTGTAAAAGTTCACGATAGATGAGTAATCAATTCACATCAATATAAATTCTTTTTTTTTGTGGAAACGTAAATTTTTTTTTTCAGGATTATTAAATCGCTGTCGCGCTCTTTTGTGTTTATTTTATTATTGGGGGGGGGGGGGGTGAAATGCTATTTCATGCATACTGAGTTTATTACACTGTTTAAGAGTTGGATTCCCATGCTAAACATTGACAAAGTTTAAAAAATTAAGTTGTATGTTTGAAGGAGTATTTTTGTTCCAAGTTTTTTTTCGAGTATGGGTCTGTGTGATGTTAGATGGAGCGGAATTTCCTTATATGGGTCCTAAAGGCACTTCTGCCGGAAGAGCGCGCGCTCCCGTATAGCAGAGCACAGACATTCACTGATCAGAGCAAGAGACCGAATTGTCACAAAAGAAGTGTCTTTTTGGTTTCCAGGGCAAGACAACCCTGCACAGATTACCAAAAAAAAAAAAAACTGCATTAAGGGACCAGTGGATGGAGTTTATTTTTAAAGAGCATCAATGGAGTTGTGCAAGTGTTTTTGTTTGTTCCCTGCATTTCGAAGATGCTTGTTTTACAAACAAGGCCCAGTTTGACTGGGATTAAAACAGGCGGTGAGTAAAACTGCTTCAAATATCTCTGTGTTGTTAATTTAGCTATCAGCGCGTAAGCACATCAAGTAAACAACATGCGATGTTGTCATCAAACTGCACTTTCCACATGTACAGCTTAAAAAAAAAAAAAAGACAACATAAAGTGGAACTTAGTCATTTTCTAAAACCGCTAAGCAAATATATACAGTTTCAGTACATACCACATAGAGACTTCGTTGCTGATGCTGCTCTTGTTAAATTTCAGCCTCTGGATCTGATTCTGGATCATAAATATACGCTGAATCTGACTGTTAGCCATGGTTTGTTTTGGATGTTTTTTTCCTCACGGTAATGTCACAGCTTCCAGACGCTCTCAACGCTAAAGCCTACTCGCTATTGATTCTTTAGCTCCGCCCACACGTCACGCCTCCAGTCGGTCGTGTTTTTCCAGGAAAAGTTGGTACAGACTACCTTTCTCTTATGAATATAATAAAACTAAAGACTTTTCGGAGTTATAAAGGATGCAGTACTATAGGTACTCAAGATTAACAGGATATTGAGTGAAAACGAGCATTTCACCCCCCCTTTAATTTTTTTGTTTAAATGTTAGCCGGTTCCCGCCTCCTCCTACCCGTACTATGAACGTTACAGTATTACAGTATTCTTTACAAAATAAAATCTTTCTGACCCTAAAATTTTTAACAAGACAGAACCTTATGGAAAGAAAACCTACAGGAGAGATTGAATTTGATGACCGGCTCTTTGAAAAATGGTCTTACAGTTCTTTGCTCATTTATAAACAGAGTAAGCTGGCCAATGTGTTTTTCTCTGGAGAGGGGACAATGCCAGAACATGGCGATTCAGCTCTGTTCGAATCACTCCTGGATGTAGGCAGTACACAGAGACTACTGTACCTGTGGGAGCATCCATTGAAATATAAAACAATACAAACAACAAAATGTATTCATGTAAATGCTTTATTTGTATATGAACTTGTAAAAGGATTGCACACAGCCTGTGGCACAGTATGAGACAAAATCACCCAAGACAGACAATAAAACAAAGATTAATTGTTTACTTTTTTGCTCAAAATAAACTAAGAAACTTTGTTAGTTTATTAATTGTTTGCTATATCAAAACTGCAGTATATCTTACCTTTCATTCTCCATGCAAGTTCTCTATACTGTCTCTACCCTGTATGCAGCCGATGAAAACTCCCTGGCAGGGCGCACAGACCTCTATCTACTGCGCTGTCACTGAGGGCTTAAAAAGGAAGTCTGGCTGCTACTTCAGGTAAATGCAATCATTTGACACTTTGTCAATAACTTATAAACTCAGATTGTCTTGTGTATGTGTTTTGTGCAGTGCTTGCAAAGAAAAAGACCCAACCGCCACTGACACATCATTCCTCTACACTCTTCCTGATTGTAAACACGATGATACCTGCAACCTCAAACTTACCAGTGCAGTGGCCGCAGATGTGAAGTCATGTCAGAGCTATTGCCAAATCAAATAACATGATTTGCATCAGAAGATTTATTTACCAGCCGTTTTTGTGTTCTTGGAAAAGGATTATCAAGAAAAAAGTATCGGAGGATATAGCTACATTGCCTAGTGTTTTCTAAGAAATCGATCACATTCGTTTAATCTGAATATATGTCAGATATATTAAAGGTGGACAGATCTAGGGATAGAGCAGAAAGCAAATAGTGGTTTGTTTGTTAACCATCCAACAATAACGTTGTTTTTGTTGTTGTTTTTGTTTTTTTCAGAAGCTTTGCTTTCAGGATTAATTCTTAATTATGTGATAGTGCCCATTCTAGCACATTTCACCATGTGCCTATATCTTATTAGAACAAACTCCCGTAAGAATCTTTAAAAAGAAGCTAGAGCAACAGTGTGTACAGTATGTGCATATTTATTAGAAAATATATATCATTTAACCGCTAGATGGCGAGATGGAAGAAGTTTTTTTTTTGGAAGCACTTGCCCTACATAATTTTTTTTTAAACAATTCAGCTTTGCGATCACAGGATTAAATTACATTTTACAATAATTAAAATAGAAAACAGTTATTTTAATTTGTAAAGATATTAAACAATATGACTGTTTTTACAGCATTTTTGATCAGGTAAATGCAGACTTGGTTTACATAAGAGTGAGACTTTATTTACAGACCTGTAATTTAGTGCTGCACGATATTAGTCAACAGTTTTGAAAATAACTGTCTGATTAAGACTGCTAGCAAACAACAAATCTATTCAATGAAGCCTTTGTCCCTAAGAGTTTCCTCCAGGGAATCATTTGTGTGAAATTGGCTTCTAAACAGCTGAGTCATTTTCTTGTATTCACTTTTTGTATGCCAATTACTGATAAGTCACTGGTAATAATGTGTATAGTATTACAAATATCGGGCACAGGACAAAGAGTTCACATAAACATAATTAGTCAAAAAAAGTGATTAATCAAAGACTTCAAGACAATGCACAACACCCTCATTTATTTCTGAATGCTTTTCACCATTGAATAAAGATGAAATCCAAATAGAAACCCATTGCTGGGCCAATCAAACCATCAAGGCAATTTAGGTTGTAGCACTAGCACATCATTTATGGTCGACAAAAAGCATAATTCACAAAACTAATTCCATCATATCCAGCACCATAATGCTTGTGAAGAGCTGAACCCAATCAATGAGCGCTCTGCATGTGTGGCCCCTGTGGGCGATGCCCGGCGCCTGCCTGTCTCCGCTGGCTTCACACAAGAAAAAGAACATTAAACAGAGATGTGCTGTTTCTCTTGCACATTATTACAAGAAAAAGCAGCATTGAACTAAAATCTACTGTTCATATAAACAAAATAACTAATGTTTCACAAATCGAATAGATTTGCATCTTCTTGAATATCGGTAATGTGCTGATATGATCAGAGCATGTGGATGTACTACAACGTGACATCTATGCAGGTTTCTCCGAGTACAATTTGCATTGTAACCAAGGTAATTTTGCATTCAAATGTTTGGTCTGACATTGACCCTTTTTTTTTTTTTAGGTCATTTAAGAGACGACTCATGCATCTGAAGTCAAGCTTATTTCCATCACGGAATAAAAATATAAAAAGGAAATTGCTATTTTTTTTATTTTTATAATTCTTCTTTTCTGAGTTAAAATCTTGCAATTCTGACTTTTTTCTCTGGGTTCTGAGTTTACATCATACAAATCTTATTATTATAATTTTTCTTTTTTTATATACCTGACTTGACTGCATCCACATGCAAATGAAAGAATCGCAGAATCACAAAATGTACACTCAGAATTCTGAGAATAAAGTCAGAATAAGTGAAATATAAACTCAGAACTCTTGAGAATTAAGTCATAAAATGTAAACTCAGGTCTAAGGAAAAAGTCAGAATCATGAAATGTAAACTCAGAATGAGAGAAGAAAAAGTCACATTTGCGAAATATAAACTCAGAATTATGGGAATTATTTTTTTTGTTTTTATTCCATAACCAAAATAAGCTTCCATAATACTGGTCATCAAAACACAAACAAATACAGATTTACACCTTAAAGGCATAGTTCACCCTCACAATGTTTCAAACCTGTATGACTATCCCTTTAAAAGTGAGTAAACTCTATGATGTACATCAACCAACATGAGTAAGTCTATAAGTCTGAATTGTTTTTATAAAACAGTGCATTATGGCCATCTCTGCTTGTTTTGCCCCAGGGGTTAATGTTGTGCATTATGTCTTAATGATGCTTTTGGGAGGATTTGTGGGAAAGGGAGGGCCATAGTAGAACCTCGCGGAGACCAGTTGAGCTCTGAAAGGCTCATAAAAGCTTCATATTCCTGAGTCCCAGTGTGGTTGGCTCCAAGAGCCGAGGGGTCACGCCAACTGCTGACCCGTTCGGTTGACTTGACTGTTAGGGGCCCCATTAGAGTCAGCCCTTCACTAGCTCTGAGGGAATTTGATTCAGCTTAACTGTCGTGTTTTTCTGGCCAACTTAGTGTTGGAATGTAGCAGACCCGATAATAATTGTACATGGAAAGGTCTTTCATTTGAAAGAATGGACTAGTGTACAGGACTTCATTCCAGGAAAGCCGGTCTGATTTGCACTGTCTTAGGATTCATCAGTGGTCTCTCTGTTATTCATGAGTTTCCCACTACACACACACACACACACACACACACACTACCTCTAAAGCTGTCTGAACCACAAAGGAGCTACTAATAAAAATAGCCTGTGGACACGGAGAGGGAGTCATATCAACATGAAGAATATCTCACTCTGTTACTCACAAGGGAAAAGTTTTAATCTCGGGAGATGATCCGTTTGGGTAGAATTGTCATGAATAACAGTCCATTGAAACCTGAGAGCTCAACTTCCTGATCTTGTACAGTAAACAGGCTGTGAACATGAGGGAAGGTGGAGGACATGTTGGGGCTGTGGGACAAGGGTGAGAACAGGTGAGAGAGAGTGAAATTTGAGAAGAATAACCGGTGAGTATCACCAACAGCTGATGGGATAGTCCACAAGCAGTCGTCCACAGGCTGCTCATTCAACACAACACACCCTGAAAATACACCTGCTTAGGGATTTTAAGATCTGTGAGGATACAAATGTGTGTGTGTGCGTCTGTCCCTGTTTTACTAAAGTTGTCAAAACCAAAATGTCTTCTGATTCTCAGACAGCAAGCCTTAAAATTTGAGGTTTTATGTTTTTTTTATTTTTCACTTTTAAAAGCAATGCAATGTAAGTAACTAAAATAAATAAAAATAAAATAAAAATAAAAAATTGTTGTGGCTCGGTAAAAAGTAACAGTGCTATACCTTCTTCAGCATTATGATCAATATTGATGCATTTTCTAATCCTAGAAATAAGAAAACAATAGATGAAATAATCCTAAATAAAATAAAATAAAATTATTAATGTTTAATAAATTAAAACTAAAAACCATCAAATGCTGTTGGTTACTTACAGTAAAATAAACACCAACTGAAATGATTAAATTAACTGAAACTATTTCAAAAATGTATTTCCGCTAGTTGTCAAGGCATGAAAAAGAATACAGACATTTAAAACAAGATTAAATTACTAAATGATTAAACAAAATTAATAAAACTTTACATTTAAAATAAAAACTCTACAGTACAGTATTTCATTGACACCAAAATAACAGAGAAGCTGAATTGCTGATAAAGTGATGCTTTTCCACAGAACAAGAGCGTAATCGTACCCAGCACCCCAGCAGCTTCTCACATGCCCTCCATCTGTGGTGGAGTTTAAGCTGCATGGACTCTTTAGAGGAAGGGGGCAGATCAGGACTACTATGTAATTAACGCTGATCTCGGACGGCAGCTTGCAGCTGCTTGGGTACAGAAATCACTGCAGACTGCTTTGTGCTATATAGACACATGTGGGCATGCTCACAAACATTATGAGTGCTATAGAAACAGCTGGGTGCTTTTATAAATGCAGGTCAGTATATCTTGTCGGACACACACACACACACACATACACAGTAAGATTTTTTACTGTAGGCTGACTATCATTATATCAGAAGAGTGATATTCATTTATAGTGGCTTGGTAACAGTTTTCTTCCCGGCAGAATTTCTTCCCGGCATTATGATCAATACTGATGCATTTTTAATCCTATCCATTTAGATCTATAAACCTCTCAGTCTCATACATATTTCAAATGGAACAGGAAGTAAAGCTCCTGAAAAGTTCCTTTTATTGTGGTGATTACTAGAGAACAATCCCGACAATAGTATACTGAATCAAAATGATGCTGAATCTCATCCATCATTTTCCAGCTTCTTAAAACAAAAATCGATCTCAAATGTTATGTCTTGTTTCATTTCAAACTCAGATGTTGACTGAGACATCTAAACATGTGACTTTGCTGCATGATCACAGGCCTTGTAATGAGTGAGAGAAAAGGCTGTATTGATCACAAGAGCTTCGATTGCGTTATCTAACCTAATGTAGCCGGCGGACATTTTCAAGTAACCACACTGTGCTTTAAATGGAAAAACACAAAACTGTGTCCGTCTGTGATGGAGGACGATCACATGGCACACAACAGTGCTGTGCTGCAGTGGAGCAGGTCAATATCTCAAACTCAGTGACCTGGTTTGACCTGACTGGACAAGGTGGTTCCTGCATGTAACATTACTGTATAACTGCTCTGGCAGAGTCATCTCATGTTGAGTGAAAAAAAAAAAGGTTTTTATTACCTCTAGCCAATTGTAAAACACAGATGTCTAGCTAAATCAAATGTACTAGGGTCTGTGAAGATATAAAAATGTTAGAAAAGTTACTGTTCCTGTGGCTCAAGTGGTAGGGCATTGTGTTAACAGTGCAAGGTTGTGGGTTCGATTCCCAGGGAACACATGCAAGGTAAAAAAAAAAAAAATGTTTGGGGTCTCCTATGCACATAAATGCTGCATTTATTTGATTAAAACACAGTGAAAACAGCAATATTGTGAAGTACTGTTGAAATTGTATTACTTAACAAAATTATTTAATTAATTTATTCCTGTGATGACAAGGGTGAATTTTCAGCAGCCATTACTCCAGTCTTCTGTGTTACATGATCCTTTAGAAATAATTTTAATAAGCTGAAATTTTTATTTTTTTATTTTTGTGGAAACCATGATACAGGTCCCCCCACTTAGAGGATTTTATTTAGGATAATTATAAATTATAAAGATTATAAATTTTGCACTTGGAAATAATTTTCACTATAAAACATAAAATAATACATAATTAATTTGGTAAGTGTTACCAAATCTAGCTTTTTGATACTGGTTTGCACAGAGTTC
Source organism: Carassius gibelio (assembly GCF_023724105.1). Classification (NCBI taxonomy): domain Eukaryota; kingdom Metazoa; phylum Chordata; class Actinopteri; order Cypriniformes; family Cyprinidae; genus Carassius; species Carassius gibelio. The sequence continues at coordinate 8,067,490 of NC_068386.1, read as the reverse complement.
CTGGGTCTGTGAAGGTTAAAATCCTCAGCCCTAAATGGAATAGTTTTTCTTATGGTATATGATGGATTGGTTTAATGACAAGACAGCATCTCTAAAAGATGAGTGAGAGGGCACATCTCTCTTTTTAAAGCTTATAAATAATGTCTAACCCAATAAAAGATGCTTAAATAATGAATGAGGGGGCTCTCAGATCACACAGAAACCTCAGACAACCTGCAATACTAAAATACAGGACTAAAAAGCTTTTACAGAAAAAAAAAAGTTTTTTGTAAATTCACTGTGCCTGCGTGAAATGTGATATTGTCTCTAGAATATTACATGATTAGCAAAGGTTCAGTAATTCCTTGATGCTATGCGAGATGTAGAGATCTGGGTGGTAAGAGAGAGAAATAACAAACCTGTGTGCATTTCTGTTATTTCCTGAAACCACAGTGAGACTTGGAAAATGATACTGCCGCTATTCTTCTATTGTTCTGTATAGTGCTGAAATGTTTTCAAGAGAGATAGCAGACAGGACATCCCTGATGTTGGTCTACTTTATCATTGATGGGTCTCCATGAGTTGAATTTCATTGCTAGCATTATGAGACAGTAATGTCTTTCACAGAGACTAACAAACTGTGCAAAAAAAGTTTTAGTTACTGATTAACACAAAATAAAATAATAGCTTTTGTTATTTCATACAGCTTACAGGCCCAGGAGAATCAGCAATAAATTAATAAATAAATAAAAAGATAAATATTTATTACATTTATAATTTTAATTGGAAATTGAGATTTATATATTTATGCACATTTTATAAACAAGGTCAAAAGAGTACCAATGTTTAGTTTTTTGTTCCTGGGCGCACAGATCAGTAAATATGATTGCATAACTGACTTGATATGTGAACCTAAGTCTAAGTCACATATGGAAAGAATGCTCTTTACCTTTGAAAGACAGCATCAGTTTTTATAGCACAGTAGCCTCTGCCACAACCTCCCAAATCCACCTGCTTTCCTTTATAATCCCAGTGAAGCTGGAACATTTGCTCAAGAGTCCATTCTCCATGAGATTAGCATTGAACTACTGAATGTATTACTGATGTCATGAATGGAGTGAAACAGCGTGATGTTGCGATACATTCTGGAACTAAATGTAGAAGCAGCTGCTCTTTTGTTTGCAGCATCAGTACATATTGTTTCTTTCTCTGTACAATTTTGAATCAATTCAAGTGCCTGTCAGGAGAAGAGAATGTTTACCCTGAACCTGGTTATGTTTTTGATAGCAAAGTGCTCCTTTTGTTGCGAGGTATTTTGAATTGGTGAAATCAGGCCCTCCAAGTCTGATATTTCCTGGAAATGTCTAAAAAAGCAAACAGTTCCACAACTCACTCTACACTAACATTTTACTACTGTACCTGGTCACTCAAAGGTTGATGAGTAGATTCATCAGTGTTAAGGAGATGAGGTTTCACTGAATGTTTCATTGACTAGTGTAAGGTAACAATACAAATGACAGGGAGCCACCAGTATGTCTCTGAAGAGATGGGTATATTTAGCTTTATGTTTTCTGTGGTATTGCATCTTCTTAAAAAAATATGCAAATGCAAGAGCTATAAAGTTTACTGTTAAAAATACAAAGTAAGTCTTCCAACTTTATATTATTAAACAATAAATAAAGAATTAATAAATCATCACCAATAATTATTAGTGCACATACACTGCCTAAAAAAAGGGGTGGGGATACATATAGTAAAGATTTGAGGATTTAATCATTATTGCAGTCATTAATATATTTCTGGCATGTATGCTTGGCAACAATTCTTTAAACCCTAACTGATGCAGTGCATAGGTTATTATTATTATTATTATTCATGTTGGAAGACGTATGTCGATATTATAAAGCCAAGATTCACCAGGCTCAAACTGTAAAAGAGTCCTGAACTTAACCCCATTGAATGTCTTTTGGATGTGCTGGAGTGAAGTTTAAAGATCCCAAAAAGATGCACACTATTACATTTTGTTGAACTGCCTTTAGCATAGCATTACATTTCTGTTTTGGCATTGTTTCAATAATGTAATGCAATATCACAACATTTATTTTAATGCAGAAATCGTATATTGACAATGGGAGAATTGACCCACTCTGTAAAGTCAAATCCAGTACATCCTAAAGACTTGCAATTCATACATGAGAATGAACCACATCTTCACAATCTGGGCCTGATGAATCTTGACATTGTCATCATTGAATATGGACATGGGCATGTCTTCCAATATGGTTGTCTAAAAAATTAAAAGCTACACTGCATCTGTTAGGGTTAAAAGAATTGATGCAAAACATACTGTACAACATGCCAAAAACATATTAATCACTGTACTAATGATCCAATTCTCTTCAGTATTGCACATTTAAATCCAAATGTTGGCTTTTTTTGGACCAGGCAGTGTATTTAGAGATATCATAGGGATTTGAACCATCTTAAAAATAAATATTCAGCTCATAACTGTTAGATGATAAAAAAAGAAATGTAACACTGTTAAGAAGGAGAAATACCAGAATTTAATACTCTTAAAAGAGTAAATGAAAATCCCTCAAGGCATACTGGAGGCAGCACATTGTCCTGTCCAAACTAAAACAACAAGCCAACTAGGGTGGAGCAACTTTTATTATTGTGGTTATAGTTTTCTGTCGAATCAGCCCCAGTGGTATGAGGAATTTTAAGGCTTTGTGTCACATTCCACATGTACTCTGGCCGCTATAAACCTCCTAAAAACTCTTGCCTTTTTACGTAAGTATATGTTTCTGTCATGTGCGAGTGGCCAATGAGACGTGGTTAGAGTTTCCAAACATTGATTTGGATGAAGATAACTTGAGAGAAGAACATAAACACTGGAAAGGAAGCCATCATCTCCAATTAAGCAACACAGCTAACATTCCAAATTGGAATTAATTCTATAATCCCAAGCGCTGACATTATAATTGGAATTGCCAATTATAATCTCAGCACTTGGATTATAGAATTGAAGGGATAGTTCACACAAAAATGAACATTGTTAAAATGTACTCACCCTAAAACCCAATCTCATGTCATTCTAGTGCCTTTAGCGGTATTTTGTCGAATTTAATTGGTATTTTCAGGAGACCAAAACATGTGATCATACTGGTCATAGCTTTTTGAATTCGGACAGCTTTGGTTGAGGCCTCTAAGCAGCATGGCAACATCTGTTTAGTCTGGTCATTATATAGTTGGCCGCTTGGATCAATTTCTTATCTGCATCTGTCACAAGATTCCACTAAGACTAATGTGCATTACTACACATGCAACTGTTTCTTCTCAAATCTGGAGACAAGATTGGATTCTTCTATTCTGGTCTATTCTTGATGCTCATCTGGAGTCTTATCTCCACCCAAAACTATCCAGCGGTGCAAATAGTGGCCCATGTTGAGACCTGTCCCATCATCAGATGTGGTGGTAGTGCTCAATCTACTGCTGTCCTACAAATCAATATTAAAACCAGCTAATACACAAATATAACCTTGAATTCAATAGAGCTTTTAGCAGTCAGTGGTGAATGAGAATGCTATTCTGCAATACAAGCCTCTATAAAAATAGAAATCACCAGCATGAAATTATAATGGTGCTTTTTAGATAATGAACAGATGGCTATTTAAATAATACATATATTATATATAATTTCAAAAACTGGATTTAATTATTTGTGTGCATTAATTGTCCCACTTCATCTTAATTTGTTAAATATAGTAAGAATACTGCTTTCAGGTAAAATTGGACTATTCTAAATTATGCTTATCATACTCTGCACTGTAATAAACAGTAAGAACTAACATTACTAATAGTTCATATCTGAGACAACTGTTGTAGTTCTTCAACTGCAGCGTATTACATATAAATTTTAATAAATATTGTTTAAATACATTCACCTTTAGGATGAATGAAGCATAAAATTAGCTGACATTAAAATGATTTTATCTGTGCTCCATCATGAAATTACTCAAATCTGTCATCAACTCCCACTTTGGAGCAGTTCACCTTATTTTGCATTTCCTATGCCATTACAAATGTTGCAATGCACTTTGAAACACAACTACACCAACCACTGACCTGAATCTGCTCAAAACAGATCTGTACAGATCCTATCAAATCATAAAATATTTTATAATCTTGGCCAATCTGTGGTGAGGAGCCAGGGCTAGCACACCTTGCATTGAGTTTGCCATCAGGTCCCTATAGGCCATGACGGACTGCTGATAACACAATGGCACCACGTTCTGATGCAGAGTGGTCTCTTTATACAGAATATGAATGACCTTTTAATCACAACAAAGTGGGCCTGAGAATTTATAAGATGGTCTGTTTGTTTCTTAGATGTTATGGTGCTTATGGGAACTCTTGAGCTGTATTATGAAATGAAATGACATTCATCTTAGGACAGAGATGATTAAAAAATATAAGATGACTGATTATATGTCTACCTCTTCACATGTTTAACCTGCTGAGAAAAGTGATCTTAAGTCTTGTGGCTGTTTATATTTCTTCTTTTTCTTCAACTGTTGAAAGCCTAATGAGAGGCAACTCTGTAAGCTGATTTCCGCTTCACTTGCGCAAGAGCTCTGTTTAAACTGGGACAGCACCACTGCTTAATTCCACTTCAGTGCTGGATTAGAGCATGTCATTACAATGATGCTATGATTACCTAGGTTTCTAAAAACCAGCATTAGTTAAAAATTTGTATTTAAATGCAAGGACTAGAAAACTATTTCACAAAAAAGACTTACAATATATTTTTTGTGGTTTTATAAATCAATTTAAAGCATTGATTACATTTAACAAAACTTTGCACCAGTTTAATTGTTTTAAATTTGCTAGATTGCACCATTTTGTTGTTTTTAGCCCATTCCTTTTATTAAAAATCTTTATGTCATATTATACCAAAAGAATATGTCAGGAGTGAGTGTCAGAAAAACAGACAGAGGTCTGGTTTTATCCAAATGTTTATGAGAGGGCCTTTCTGGACATAGAGGAGTTTCACTCTCTGGGCAGCTGTTACGTCGCATTTACCTTAGTTATATTTAAGTTTTAGCCATACCTTAACTTTTACACCTCCTCCTATGAATTTGCAGTGTTTCCTTTATGCATAAATTAAAAATCCATAAAAGTTGAATTTATGCATAAAAACAACTGGATGGAAATATGAATAGGCCTACTGTTACATCATGTTTCGAATTTATATCATGCTAATTTAATTATGTTTTATATTGTTCATTCCAACGCTATCTCACGACCAATTCGTAGGTATTTTACAAGGTGGCTCATTCATACGAATTTGTACGACCTCACTCGTACGATTTTATACGACCCCAGTGACGGTTAAGTTTAGGGACGGGGTTAGGTGTAGGTCATTCGTACAAATTCATACGAATTGTGCAAATCGTAAAATATGTACGATTTGGCAACAATCGTATGAATTTGTACGAGCGTGGTTGTACAAATTCGTACGAATAAGCCAATTTGTGAAAAATGTACGAATTGCCATGAGATCGGGTTGTTCATTCTGTTGAAAAAATGTTTTATAAAAATACATTGAAATTGCCAATAAAAAATATTTTAAACAATTTAGGTTTGTACAGTCGAGTTTTGAGACATCTGATGAAACTTAAATTTAAAATGAAAATATGAAAATTTAATTTAATATTTTTTGGCAAAAAATAAAGGACAAAATATTTTTGCATTTACATATTAACAAGGTCATTTTTAGGTATACTTAATAAAAATAAGAGTAACAGAAATTTTTTTTTGCTTATATTGTTGTGTTACTTTTAACCCACCTGTGTGTTACTTTCGTCCCAAACGAAAAGGTCGAAAGTAACAATGTGCAGCTTATGTTCAAAGTTAAATTATACTGAAGTCTACTGAAGGCCACAGCAGAAATATATCTCTGTCTACAACATTATCTTTTAAAAGAATGTTTTTCTGAAAAATGGTACTTTCGCCCCTGCTCTCCCCTACTGAACACTTACAGCAATGCAAACAAAAAGGCCATTCATTTCCTAGATGGCAAATGACAGCATTGAGAAACATTTCTTACCATTCAATAATAGAAGACCCTGCTAAATTGTTATACCTGACAGCTGCCTCTACTTCCTGGTGCTTTTAAATGCTCTTATATTTCTCACATTATATTTAGAATTTCTGTTAGTACTAACATAAATTGTCAGACTCATAACCAGCCGATCTCCCTGTGCCAAACAGCCACTCTGACTGACCCGTATTGAGCCCTTAAACTGTCAATTGTGATGTAATTCTAACCACCTTCTCAGCTTGAATTAAATTTTGCACAAAATCTCAGTCAATGATAATAAAGCTGCATAACGTATTTTGTGTTCACATTTGTAATTATATATAATACAATAACCCAGCTATAATGTTAACCTTGTAAGGTAACCTAATAATCTGCACCTGACTCAATGACAAACGCATTTAGTCCGTTCCTTACTGCTGAAGTAATGCAAGGTAAGGGCCGTTTCAGACCAAAGCTTATCAAGGCTGTATGTATTACTATTTTTAAACACTTAAGAAAGACCATGATGGGTTTAAGGCAACAGGTGGACATGTTTATATTGCTGCTGAGTTACATCACTTTATGGGAGCATCATCTCAACACCACACAGACTGCCTGTCATGAGCTGTTGGTCTGTACGGAACTGCAAAATGTTCTTTTTAATCTGTATTCAAGAGTTCCCCAATTTATCAGATCACATTTATATATTTTTAACATTTATATATATATATATATATATATATATATATATATATATATATATATATATATATATATATATATATATATATATATATTTATATTCAGAAGGCGGCAGCAAGATACATTTTAAAAGAATACACATCACACCTCTGTTTATCAGTTTGCACTGGCTATAGCTGCTCACATAAAATTCAAGACATTGATGTTTGCAAAACTACAAAACTACCACTGGCTCTGCACCCATGTTGCTTCAGACTTATGTGCCCTCTAGAAGCTTGCGTTCTGCAAGTGAACGTCGCTTGATTGTGCCATCCCAAAGAATCACAAATTCACTTTTATGGACTTCTAAATTAAATGTTCCCTCCTGTTGGAATGACCTCCCCAACTCAATCCGAGCAGCTGAGTCCTTAGCCATCTTCAAGAATCGCTTAAAATCCATCTCTTCCATCTTTATTTGAGTCTCTAACTTTATCACTCACTATTCTAATTCTATTCTTAAAAAAAAAAAATCTAACTACCTTTCTAATCTTTTGGTATTCTATTTTCTTTTCATTTATTATGCAATTATGTGTGTGTGTGTGTGTGTGTGTGTGTATATATATATATATATATATATATATATATATATATACTAGCTTGCTCTATTCTTTTTCTTTTCTATCCGTTTTATTTTTATTTTTTATTATTTAAAATCCCATGCTACGTGTACTGTGTTGAGCTAACTGAGACTTATTATAGCACTTATATATCATTGCTCTTTTTGATTGCTTCCACTGTCCTCATCTGTAAACGTAAACGTTATATATTTATCATTTAATATTGAATATATGTATTTAACTGTAAAAACTGAAATCAGTCAGCCTTGAGATGCTATTTCTATTTCAACTGACATTAAATATTACTTCTGGCACGGGAAACTGAATACAATAAAGTTGATTTAGTCTAACTAAATAGTATTTGATTATAAAACTAGTTAATTTATATCTTACAGCACTACTAACCGATACTGCTAAATATTTCTGAAAACAGTACAGGACTAATTAATTATTCATGCATTAAAATATAGCCTATTGCTGTGCACCAACCCTAACTGCTTATACTGAGAATTTCTTTTAATCATAAACCACAGTGTCACATTTTATTTTTAATTCATTCTACAAATCCAGGGGGCAAATATTGCTCCCTAATAAAAAGTTTCATTTTTGACACTGTTGTTCAACTACATGTACTTAGTGTTATTAATTTTTAATTGCACATTATTCATATTTGTATTATAAAATTATGATATTATGCTATTATGCTATATTATAATATTTTAGCTAATAATATAGCCAAATACTGTTAGACAATGTAAAATGATAGCAACTACTGCACATTCCTTTCAGTACACCCCCCCCCCCCAGCCCCCCACCAGTGACATCATTGTGGTGTCCATAGGTGGAGCTGTGGAGGACAAAGAGAGAGGGACTATACTGCCTTAAGTTCTCCAGCTCACAGAACTCCACATGAGACACACATGAGGGCAGGACATCAACCCCTACGACACGATGGTAAAGATAATGATTATGATGGCACCAGCACAGACTTATTTGCTGCTCTAAAGAGCACATTTCTTCGATCTGTCTGCGTGACCACAAAGAAGAAGCCATTGGATGATAATCTGCGCGGATCTGGAGGACACTGAATGGAAGTAAATTAGAGAAGAGGAGGCGTAAGAAACAAACGGAGGAGCGCCTCATTCAACACCCACCGAGCTTTCTTTGGGTGTAGAGTTTCACTTCAGGATTTTGTTTCGTTGGAGACAACACACTGTGGCACGAAAGGATCTGGATTTAACGGAGGGAGAGTCGGGAAGAAGCCGTTTTATTGAGTCATGAAGAAGAACGGTTCAACAAAGCGGGTAAGACATCGAGTCCACTCTTTTGTCAGAGAGGAGCGCCGCGAGCCTTCGTGCACTATGAAGTATGAAACTCTGCAGCATGTATTGTACACTCTTCTTAATTTACTAAAACGTTTCCAACGCTCCAATGCAGTACACGAATTATAATTATTTTATTTTAGCTGTAAATTAAGTCGACGTGATATTATTTCGCACGCCTTATTTTGGGAGTAGTTGACAAGCTCTAAATAATGAAAGGAGTAGTCTAATGCTGACTTTATTTTATACGCATGTTTAATTCACACGGCAAGGTACAACTGAAAAAGTTTGCCTTGATTTATTTTCATATCACATCAAAAATAAACAGAACCTGAGTACTATAACAAGAAGCCAGTATTACAGTTTCTAGAAAACTGAATGAGACTGCTGTCATATGACTAGGCCTATATTTAACAGATTTTTTTTCTTTTTAATTCAGACTGTAACTTCATATACACATTTTCTAACAATTTTTATTCATCTAAAACATAAATTCTAAAAACCCAAATGGAAACTCTCAAGGGAAGGCTTGGTTTGAAAAATTCTATTTATCTTCTGGGACTACAAGCTGAACACTTAACATGCAGTATTGATGAGACGATTAAATTACTGTCCAAAATGAATAAAAAGCATTATAAATGGGACTTCCGATATTTCCTGTCTAGACTAGCAGGCAAAGATTGCCATGCTTCATACATAATATGATGATAACATGCATAAATAACTGAGGAAAGTATTTTTCTGAACAATAAACAGATTATGGATATTGCTCACTCTGTCTGTGAGATCCCCATAGTAGAAATATTTTTTTCTTGTTATTATTTTGCATGTACACAGCCTTTTCTTATCACACTCATTTCAGACTGCAAGATCCCAATGTCTGCAATGTCTCCCCCGCTCAAGAGACTAAGATTGTGTCTCAAAACCTAGTGAAATACCTTCCTCGACAGCATCATAGACCTACAAAGGCCTAGAAATGTTGTTAAGTCTTTGAAACACATTAAGTTAGATCATAACCAACTGGAAACCTGAAGTCCCACAAGCATGTCTTTGTTTTTTCAGGGACCTCAGGATGCCAATCAACAGCCCATGCAGCCCGACAAAACTGGCTGGATTCGCAAGTTCTGTGGCAAAGGAATTTTCAGGGAAATTTGGAAAAGCAGATTTGTTATTCTGAAAGGAGAGCAACTCTACATTTCTGAAAAAGAGGTTAGTTTTGGACAACCCTTTTTTTGCTCTTAATGCTTTTCTACACATTATCATTCGATTGATGAGATGCTACTTGTGTAACATGCTTACAATGATATAAGTAATGCCTTCAGTGTGAGAAAGGAATAAATGTGTTCCAGTTGTGTAAAGGCAAAGGCAACATAAGTGTACATGTCCAGTGTCCAAAAATGTCTGAAAAAAAAATTATAACAGTTATTGTTTTCTGATTACTTATTACATAACTTTCATGTGTATAACTGTTCAATGACAAGTGATTTAAAAAATACAAATAAATAAATTAAGCAATGCAGTTTATCTTATGTGTAACATATGAAATATTTATTGCCCTGATTATACATAGTAATGGGTTTCAAAATGCATGATGTAAGTAAATGATGACAGCCAAAAATAAATAAGTTGAGCTAAAAATACAAATTCTGTCATCATTTACTTATGTCATGTCTTTCAAAACCCACATGACTTTTTCTTCATTGGAAAGAAGTTTTGAGAGAATGAAAGTAGATGACAACCAGGGAGTGTCAATCTCCAAAAAGGATAAACAACAACAAAAAAAAGCTTCAAAAAATATTATAAAAGTAGTCCATACAACTCATTATTCTTCTTCATTTTATGAAAAAACGGCAGTTTGGATTTTTGTACACAAAAAAACTCAATGAATAAATAAATAAACTATCCTTTTTTTTATCCTGCTCTGCTCAGGTCAGGCTTGCTGTGGTACACAGAGCTGCGTTTTTCAGTGTTAACACCTTTATTCTGTTGCAGACATTGTTCTTCAATTAGAGGCGGATATGCTGAAATTCCAAACATGATGAGATAAACATGTAAACATTCACTTGGCAAACTATCATTTCCAAGTCCAATGCAACACATACTGTCAAGCATGTGCCTGAAATTGTGGTTCCCTTCACTTCTGGATAAAAAAAAAGGTTTAAAGAGAGGTTAAACAAGTTTAGTATGCATGAAGGAATAGGAAAATAAAGGGCCTTTATTCAGCGGTGAGGCTGATTTACTGCAGTGTGGGAGGAAGAAGGGAAGGAAAGCAGGATTGAGGTTGAGTCATGGTCACGCAGAAGACTGTTTGCTGTGCTCAGCATCAGATCAAACAATGCCGAGGCAGCATATGGGCTCTGGCTCACAGCTCAGAGGGAGGATTGACCCTTTTAGTGCTTAACAGACTGAGGTTTCATCATGCTGTCGTCTAGATGTTTCTCTCCAGCTGTCTAGACAGACAACAGATTTTAATGATCCGATGCTGTTGTTTTGGTATCACGTTTCCTAATAGATGAATGCCAAAATGATACCTATATTTACTTAGTGGTCTGAAGATCCTAGCTTGAGGGGTTTAATGTAGTTCTACAACATCAGGTAACTGGGCTTAAACTTTTCAGATTCTTTTATGAATATTTTTTTACACAGTCTTTTTGGAATTAAAGGGACCGTTCACCCAATGCTTTCATCATTTACTCACCTTGATATTGTTCCAAACGCACATGACTTTCATCTGCAGAAACACAAAAGGAGAATATTTGAAAAATTGTTTGAAAGGCTTTCAAGCTTCAACAGTGTCAGAAAGCATCAAAGAGGATTAATTGTAGACTATTTTCAAAAATGTATTATGGAAACTAGTTTTTGCCAAAAATACCATTATCTACCTAGTATAAAAGTATAAGCACACCTTTCTTTAACAAACTGCACATTTTGAAGTATCTGCTGAGTAAAGACTAAAGTATTAGCACTGGCTATAGCAAGCACCACTGATAACCCACTGGCCATTCATTGAATGTGATTCTGCTTGAATCAACTTAACATATTTGTGTCAGATGATAGTAGACCGAAGGGTGGAAGTAAACTGAGAATGTGTCCTGTTAAACTCTTCCAGAAAAGCTCACATGAGCAGATGTCATGGGAGTGTTGTTTGGGGTCAGATTCCTGGCCGCTGATGTGGCAGATGTAGGGAGAGTCCATAGACAGTAGAAAAACTTTTTCCCACTTGCCCAGGACTGTCTTCACATTCACACACTTATTCTTGGAGAGAGTTCTCTCATGAATGCTAAAATCTAAATTTAGTCTTCTGTCTTTTTTGTCCCTAAATGGCATCTACCAGAACTTCAACATGAAAGTAGAAGAAGATAAGAGCCGTCTCTCTGTGTCGTCTTGCCCTCTCAAGCCCAAATAAGGAAGCTCTGGTCTTCATCTACTTTGAAAGAATCGTATATTGCTCTTCTGCTTTTTGGAGTCATATGTGAGAAGGTAGACATTGATCTAATAACCACAGCTTATTCTAGGCTCGATACTTCCTCTTCACGATGTTCTTTCCCCATTTGCTCATCTGGTTTGCCTTTCTAAAATGATGCCACTGAAACAGCACTGAAATCCTAGTCCTTCCATGTGGGCGATTCGCAATCAGTATCCACACTAAATAGAAACAGTTGTAACAAATGAAATGTAGTTTTGCTAGTTTCATATGAACACTCCATTATATCACCTAATCTTTTTTCACATCATAATCAGTCAAGTGCTTTAATTAGTTTATGCATCCCATTAATCTCACTCCAGTTTACTTGTCTTATTGGTGCATATGTATTGCATTTCTCAATAAAGAGATCTGCAGATGTCAGATGTGCTGAATTATTCTAGCTTTGTGAACTGGTGCAAATGGAAAATGTCATAAAATGAGATCATGCAGTGCAATAGTAAAAGTAACATGTCTACAGACTTTACTGTATAATATGTCATACATGTACAAAAACGCAAGGAAAGACATGTGATTTTTTTCTTTTTACAATTGCCGGCATCATCTCTTTGGGGGACGGCGTGCAGTCGTCCACCTACATTAACACAAGAAGAGCAAATGAAATTGATGGATGAATCATTTCACACGTCAGGGCTTGGCACAGCTGTGACTCACTTGCTGGAAAGCGAGATCAACAGAGGTTGCCATGCCTTGTATAGTCATCAAACCATTTCTTCTCCTTCTGGTTTCTTTAGGTGTTTTCTTTTGTTTTCCGCAAAGTATCAAAAGGGATCTTGGTCACACTGTGCCAGATGATTATTACTGCAATTGCAAGTTGTTTGAAAGAATTTAAAAGGATGGAAGGGAGAAATTCCAGCAAGTTGTGGGCTGTTACAGTGTTACACTGTTACTCTGGAACAGCAAAATAGCTTCAGGAAGCTCGAAATGAGAAGCTTGTTGAACTGAAATGATAAACTCTACAATAGTGGTTCTTAAAGGGATAGTTCACCCAAAAAGGAAAATTTGATGTTTATCTGCTTCCCCCTAGGGCATCTGAGATGACTTTGGTAGGTGACTTTGTTTCTAGAGTAGAACATAAACCAAGATTTTTAACTCAAACTTTTGCAGTCTATCAGTCTTATAATGTAAGTGGATGGGAATCACTGCAAAAAAAAAAAAAAAAAAATTGAAACCCTGTGGCCTGTGACAATACGTTGATGTGTAAAGACACAAAACAATCAATCTGTGCAAGAAACTGAACAGTATTTATATTGTTTTTTACCTCTGATTCAAGCAATGTCCGAGCTGTTAGAACTCTCCTGAATGCGTCCTCCTCAGGAGCAGGCATGTGAGGCATCTTATTCTTCTTTTGCTTTCTGGTGGATCACAGACTTATAAGTACATTAGCACCTATCTCTCAAGTGGACAGTTGACATTTCTAATCGAGATTGTAGATAGAGTGTCAATGGTCCACTTCAGAAATAGGTGGAGGTAATGCACTTATAAGTCTGCGATCCGCCATAAAGCAAGAAGAAGAAGATGCCTCACACGCCTGCTGCTGAGAACACGCATAGGCAGACACGCAATTACAATTTTAAGGGAATAATCAACAAATATGCAGTGCATAATCGTGCAGCTCTAACAAAAAGGCCAGGAAAGAAGGCAAAAACAGTTCCCATATCTTTTGTTGTTATTGTCAAAGGCCTTGTAGTTTTGTTGAATGTAGCTTGTGGTGATATGAATAAATTTTTAGCACTGTGTTTGGCCACAACTTGATGTCCAAAAGCACCACTTGTAAAGCAAAACCTGTTTTAAACCACTGTGCTCGAAGTCAAAGAGGAGACACCTTCAAATTGTCTTCAGTAGGTTTGTAACTGCGGATGTCAACTTGTCAACACCCTACATGAAGCGGCTCACCCTTTCTTCCCTCACCTGAGCAAGCAAACTTGCTGTATTTAACTCTACAAGATGTCTCTGGCAGCTTTCACATCATAAAGCAGCATTGGTTGTCTCATTCACAGATTTCTACTTAAACATTTTGCAGTGATTTTTTCAAATGTGGGCTGATAGGACACATTGCAGAGGAGTATTCATTTCAAATTCCTCTTTCATACACCCTCTCAACTGCAATGCTTTGTGACCCTAATGGACATTTATGAAAGGATAGACGGGTTAATAGAGAAAGCAAATATAAATTTGAATAGTGAAATTTCCTTTCATACAGAACTTGACCAGCCCTTTGAAAGACAGTGAAACATGAAACGATGTCTGCTTGTCTCTAAATGATTCACCTGGCTTCAAACTGAAACAAAAGGACACCTGAACAGGAAATTCTCCATAATACAGTTGTGTTGAATAACATGAATATGAATACACACTGGAAACTGTGCATTTGAGCAACAAGAAAATGTGAACAAAAAACAGCAAACCTTAAAGGATTTTTTTTTTCAGGCTAATACAAGTTGAGCTTTAAACTGCTGCCATGGGGTCAAAAATAATACTGAATTATATGACACAGAGTAAATTTATTAATCATCCACTTTTTCTTTGGAATTAGCCGATTTCTTTCTTAAAGCTTAAGTTTTCTGAACCTGAATCATTTCTGTAACCTCACACACAACAAAAATATTGTTTACAGCTCCAGACAGCTTTAGTTAGATAACAGACAGTATCTTGATTACAGAGTAGAAATCAGGCAGACCGGCAAAACTGTGCACTAATGATCACAGTAGTTCTTTGTTCCTTCAGTTTCTTTTGAGAGACAAGGCTTTGGCAAACGATTTTCTCTAGCTTTCTTTTGATTGTTTAAGACACTATTTTTGACTATTTACACTGTGTGTGTGTGTTTGAGTCTCCTCTGCAAATTGTATCTGTTTAAAGCTTAATGTACACAAAATTAAATATAGATGATGCCCTTTATTTGCAGTTAAAAAGGTAATTAAGGCGAAAACTGGCTTTTTGCTTGAGCATCTTTCAGTTCTGTTTTAAAAAAGCCGTTTAAATGTTATGAAATCCCAAATTGAGCACATGTTCATATACAATTAGAGCATAACTACAAAAGTAGTGGTGTAGTTTACATTCATTCAAAAGTATTTTTTTCTGCATGTTCTCAGATTACAGATTACTTTGACTGTGCCAGATTTGTTGTCAGATATGTCGGGGTCACTTTACAAGTAATGACGGTGAAATAAATATCTAAATCTTTAATGTGTTTTCATCACACACTTTTATTTGTTTTAATTCAGATGATTTTTACCTCACTTAAATGCCTAATTTTCATTAATTATATAGTGCGTTATAAGTCATGACAGCATACTTCATTATTTTCTTGAATCTAATTGTATTGAGGAGTTCTCAGTGTCCGGTGTTGAGTGCAAATACTGTGTACTGTGCCCTGACTATCCTCTCCTGGAAAAAAGGATTGGATCAGATTACCTGTTAATTGTTGCCATTGTACTGTGGGAACAGTAGATGTACTATTTGTACTGCCATTCCTTGTTGTGGCACCCCATTGTGCACTGGGTGTGATGCCAATCTCTTAAATACTGCACTGTAGAGCGACTCTGTAGTACAGGACACAACAAGATGTGTGCTTGCATGTATAGCCAGCTTTTTTGTCTTTAGTAGAGCGCTAATGGAAAAAGATGGTGACTTAATGAAAGCGTTTGGCAGGTGATGGCAAATCAAACCATGGTGTTCACTGCGAATCTGGGTTAAAAGGTTCTCTTCTGCCATAGTAGAAACACTTTTTGAGTATTAATGCACCTAAATGATAATTCTTGGCTGAAATTGAAAATTCTGGACACACTGGGCAGTAAAAACACTCATTTTAAATCAGCCTTTGTTTGGAATAATTAAGCAAATTCATATTTATATTTATTTCTTAATGACTTCTGAAACCTGTTTGGGATCTGAGTCAGTTTTCAGAAATGTACAATTATACATGTATTATTAATATTATATTATAAAAGTACAAAAGTATTATTATAACAACAACTATTATGATGATTAATGATTAAATAAAAAAATTAACTATTACTAGTATTAATCAATAGTTTTAGTCATTACATTAAACATTTTAAAACTACTAAAATTACCCCTTTAATTTATTTCAGAACATATACATAAATATTGAGATGTGTGTTATCAATTTTAAACCAGTTTAAAGCACAGTAATAAAACCAAATCTGTACTTTCTACAGGTCAAAGATGAGAAGAAAATCCAGGAGGTGGTGGATCTCACCGACTACGAGAGATCTGAAGAACTTCGAAAGGCCAAAAGCAGGAGCAAAAAGAATCACAGCAAGTTCACGCTTTTGCGTTCACGGCAGCCAGGCAACACGGTCAGTCTCTACAGGAAGTTGGGTTTCACAGCAGAGGATAATAGCTAATGGCTTTAGGTCTCAGTCAGCACTAGAGAACTGCTGGCATGCTTCATTAGTCAGTTTGCAGTCATGCTATAAGACAATGATCACCTGTTGCACAACTCAAAGTATGTTTCACCTAAAGCATTCAAACATATTGGAGCAAAAGGAAATAATAAGAAAATAAATAATTAAAAAGGTGTCTAGACTGGTTATTTGTTCATACAAACATTATTCAAACTGCTTCTGTAATCTGAACAGGACAATTCAAGAGTCACACCTGTTTGTAAACACTATTTTCTATACCAAACACTTTGTGAATGCAGCCATTTAAGGGTTAGTTCACCCAAAAATTAATGACGCACCCTCATGTCATTCCAAACCTGTAAGACCTCCGTTCATCTACGGAACAGATATTTTAGATTTAGTCCGGTAATAGTTTTTTTCAATCGGTTTATTGAATCGGACTGTCCGAAAGAACCGGTTTGCGGAAAAGAACTGAACTTCCCATTACTACTGGTGATCCGAAAACGAAAACCGATGCAACCGAGAACGAGTCAATCTTTCGTTCATTATCTGGCTCAGCTCTGTGTTCATCTTCAGTCCTCTCTTCACAGCAGTTCAGTCAGTGTACTGTTTGAATACATAAATTACTCCGGGATATTGGTTTGTTTTTACTCAGAGGGAGTGTCAGCCACATTAAAAAAGTTTACAGCTTAAGTCATTTGTGGATTAATGCGTATTGGAGACACGAACCGTTTCAAACGATTGAGTTCAATTTGGTGAACCGGTTAAATCGAATGATTTGTTCGCGAACCAGACATCACTACA
Source organism: Carassius gibelio (assembly GCF_023724105.1). Classification (NCBI taxonomy): domain Eukaryota; kingdom Metazoa; phylum Chordata; class Actinopteri; order Cypriniformes; family Cyprinidae; genus Carassius; species Carassius gibelio. The sequence goes on along the minus strand of NC_068386.1, from coordinate 8,050,148 downwards.
CTGCAGTGAACGCACTCAGAACAGAACCGGAAGAGAAGACAATGCTGAATAAAGTCATAGTTTTTGTTATTTTTGGACCAAAATGTATTTTCGATGCCTCAAAAAATTCAAACTGACCCTCTGATGTCACATGGACTACTTTGATGATGTTTTTATTACCTTTCTGGACATGGACAGTATACCGTACACACAGTTTTAATGGAGGGATAGAAAGCTCTCGGACTAAATCTAAAATATCTTAAACTGTGTTCCCAAGATGAACAGAGGTCTTACGGGTTTGGAATGACATAAGGGTCATTAATGACATAATTTTCATTTTTGGGTGAACTAACCCTTTATGTCTCAAGTCTAAGACAATATTAAACAATAAATCGTACTCTAGCATAGTTTGCATGCTGGTCTCTTAGCACAAACTTGGACCGACCTCTGTAGTCATCCTATCCTGAGTAATTGGCTTTCAGTAAGAATGGCTTAGCTTATTGCTTTCACCAGCACTCCACAGGCCACCACAAATATCCTTCATCCTTTAGACCAAGACAAATAGTACATCTCAACAATTTTGTTAAGGCTCCTTGTTTCTTAAAGGCGAAGTATTTGATGTTAATACTGTCTTCAATTAATGCAGAGACTATAGGTTAAATATCTCTCTATCCATCCATAAACCTACAAACATAAAGGCTTCTTGAATTCTGGAAGCCAGCATTCAAAGTCTTTGCTTTTCTATTTAAAATACAAATAAAAAAAATTAAATTAATTTTAACTCCTTGCTTCCTTACATAAAATTCTAAATTTTGCCACCTCAATTAAAAATCAGTACAATTTACAAAGCGTTTTCAAAATGGCTCAATGTATTGTGTGAGTATGGGGAAATCTAAAGAGAAAAAAATCATTTTTGCAATTCTGTTTGGTGGAAAATGAAACGTTTTAAAATATAATTCTCACCTCTCCAGAAATGCATTTTTTAAATCAGTATCAGTCCTTTTAGAAGTCTGCATTAGTTACGTGTAGATTTAAAGCTTTTCTGGTCATCTAGACTCTACAGCACACAGCACATTTGTAGGATTTCTGATGAAACATTAGGGGTTACGTCTGACCAATCCTTTAAAATCCAACACTGAGACAAGGGGTTAATCCACAGGAAACTAACATGGAGGGTCTTAGGAAAATCCCGCAGCAGCCACTCTCCCTCCCAAACACAGAAACACAGCACTATATGGTTAATAAGTCCCTCTGCCCCACATACAACAGCTGTTCCACATGCAGCTCAACAAGGGAGCCACCCTAATACATGACCTCATGAAAATCACCATCTTTCTGCTTTTCTCTTCCCCTGTTTTTTTGTGCACCTTTAAAAACATGCTTCCCTAACCTAATTTGAATTACCAAAGAACCCAAAAGCCTTACAGGAACCATCTTTGTAGCATTATATTTTCCCCTTGAGATCCACCTATGAAGCTAGTCAAGTTTTCTTGCACCCAGTTTGTTTTAAATCACATTTTCTGCCCTTCCGACTCCAAAAGATTAACAAAACTAATACACCAAGTGAATTAACAAAGCTATTTTTGCTGTTAAAAGCATTTCACCTAGCAACTAACCAAACACCCAAGCAACCCCAAACCCTTAGCAACACACTAAAAACATTTTGAACATCTTCAAAATCTCACAATGCTTCAGCAACCACACACCAGCATGTGCAAGTTCTGCACTGAACAAAACTCTTCAGTTTCACACAATCCTTTCAAAATTATTCTAATAAGCTGATTTGGTGTTCAAGAAACATTTCTTATTATTATTATCAGTGTTGAAAATGGTTTAATATTCTTTTTAGACTGGAAACCATGATTTGTTTTTCCAGAATTCTTTGAAAATGTTACAAGTGTGTTTGCTGTCACTTTTGATCAACTCAATGCATTCTTACGGAATAAAAGTATTAATGTCTTAAAAAATAAACAGCTTTGAGCACAAATAGTTAAATACAGACTGCAGTAATTAGACTGACAAGGAGTTTTTCGGTTTCCCACGATATTTCTCCTTTATTGGATAAAGTGATTCATCAACAACAGTACAAATACGTAGCATAGGGCGCATAGCAGAGTCTTATCTACACAGCTGCAGCATCAACAGAAGGGCTTCAGCAGAATGTTTGGAAGGCTTGCAGTTTTCTTGCCTAATATGGTGTTTTCTGCCTCACTCTGTTGTTGCATCAGCTGTCCATAGACAGAGCCTTGGTACCTGCTTATTTATGCTTGGCTTACTACATGTTTGTGTCTGCCTAGAACAAGACTGAAGGACTTTTCACCACATGTGTAGATGTAAAATGAAAAGCCAGCAGGGTTCAGGGCAACACTGGTCATACATCAGACTATGTTTGATCTATAACCTCCACTGGCTTATACGCTTGTACTTGGATAAATGAATGTTTCAAACAGCACACTATATTACATTTTCTCTCATCCGCCACATGTAGGTCCCAAATCTGGTGTTTTTGGCTGTCAGTCCAGAAGAGAAGGAGTCATGGATCAATGCTTTAAATGCAGCCATCACCAGGGCCAAGAATCACATATTGGATGAGGTAAGCTAGACATTTCCATATTTTTGCATTTACCAGTGCAGCTTGCTATTAATTATTTACAACCAGAGTGCAAGTTAGCAATGTAGTGGCCAGGCAATCATACACTTCCATCAAGTATGTTTCTGAACATAGGGTCAAATCATCTTAGCAAACACATAGTAAACTGTTAAAAGCACTCTAAATACCTTTTTCAACCACACAGCAATGCACAGGCAACCACACAGCATCCTAGCATGTTGGTTGGATGTTTTTTCTGACTTGGGCCAGTGTGCATTCACCTAGCAACCATCCAACACACCCTAGAAACTGCATAGCAACATTTAAAAAACCCAGTAGTAATTAGCATAGGCAAGCACTGCTCCAATTTCATAAAAAAATGTGAAATGTAAAAAAACGGATGCAGATTGTCATTTGCAGGTCCTTGGAGAAGCCCCTTTTATAAAAACTTCTAATCACAAAGTTTCCTGCCCTCTCTTTCCCTGGTCTTTTCACAGTTTGTTTGCGAAGCGATTTGCTCAATTTAAAAGCGGGTCTATAATCACACTCGGCACAAAGTGGGAGAAAATGAATCACTCCACCAAAAATAGATGGCAGTCACGACTTTCAGCATTAAAGCAGACAGATCAGAGACTATCTACACCTTCAGCTTCTGATAATGAACCAGATTAAATCTGACCTAACCATCCGTGCTATCTGAGTCCTCCAGATCAACACTTGACATGTTGTGGGGAACAGAAAAAGAAGAAGAAAGTGATGTGACATTCAGCCAAATATGGTGACCCATACTCAGAATTTGTGCTCTGCATTCAACCCATCCAAAGTGCACACACACAGAGCAGTGAACACACACACACACTGTGAACACACACTCAGAGCAGTGGGCAGCCATTTATGCTGCGGCGCCCGTGGAGCAGTTGGGGGTTCGGTGCCTTGCTCAAGGGCACCTAAGTCATGGTATTGCTGGCCCGAGATTCAAACCCACAACCCTAGGGTTAGGAGTCAAACTCTCTAACCACTAGGCCACGATTTCCGCAAACAGGTCACCCAATGTCATTGTGGTGTGATTCATTGCCTACATCTAGTTAAATAGGCAAGATCGCTCATACCACTCAACAGGAGAGGAAACAGACGAGTCAGTACTCGATGACATTATTGAAGACACTCTTTCATATAAAAATATTAAATATTATCAAATGATAAAACTTAGTCTTCAAATATGGATCAAATCATTAAATAAATATTGCTAAAGAAGAATGCATTTGCATATTGTTTTGTATACTAGGTATTGATTCAAAATCAATTCAATTCCACTAGACCTTAGTCAGGGAAGCGCTATATTTCAGTTCCGACAGGAAATACAGAAACGTTCAATACAGTATGTTCAATAGATTGTACTGCTGTTCAGCTAAAGAAATGTCTTTCCAAAAATAACTCTCAGTAGACAAGGACTCCACAAAGCATTTTTGAATGTTTCTGCTAACAAAGATCTAGCTTTTAATTCTATTTGATTCTATAATGATTCATTTGGGATTATTTCACTAATGTCAACAGGTATGCTTCAATTAATTTGAATGATTGTGGAATTGACAGAGAAACAAGTTGCACACCAAGAGTGGCCACTGTCTCACCAACATCTATAGAGACAATTGGTGTTCTACAGTTCTGCTGCACAATTTTCCATCAGAGAAAGCAAACGATCGGCCATATTCTTTTTCTGATTTGCATGGTTTGGTTTTGCAAATAATTGTTTGTCAGTGTGCTCCTTATCTGTTGCCAAGCACTGCTGCATGTTACAAGGATCAGAAATGTGTGGGCAGGTTTAGTGACTAAAAACTGAAAAATATATGCACTCACTAGCCACAAACAACACCATGTACAAATACATACTAGATCTTTACATATTCTCATCTTACTTGTCTGAAACACACCACCACAAGTAGGGTAGGGGTAGGGTACAGGAAGCAGTCACCATGGTGTTGCTAGATGATTGGCATAGTGTTTTAAAGGTTAACTAGGTGCTTTCTTAGCAGTAGATCATTCCTGACTGTTGCACAAACAAAGCAATACGGGTAACATACAACATTTTAATACTTAGAATCAAGAGATTGGAACAGATCTTCTCTACCATTAATAAATCCAATTCTATATCATACAAAGTTAAATCAATTTGTCAAAAATGATAATCTTTAATCTTTCAAACCAGTATTTTGTTTTGTTGTTTACCACCTCTCCTGTAGTCCATAAACCCTGACCAAACACAGTAAGATTAGCCGTACACTCCTGGCCAACAAACAAAAGCCATCTCAGAACACCAGTCTATGACTGTAGCATTTACAGCATAAGTTTTCTTGTATACACCAGGCTCTGCTTACACACTTGATTCAGTTTAATCAATTCTCAGATCATTCCCTCCTCCTTTGTACAACCCAGAACTCAGACATTCATCCACTCTGCCGAGCTGCTCGTGTCATTATTTGTACATCACATACTAATAATAAACTGACCCATTGATTAGTCAGTCAATATACCAGCTCTCCTCTTGCAGGCTTGCATGAAACATGTAGGCTTCATTCCAGTGCTCTTTGTCCGACCCCTTTAGGTGACAGTGGAAGAGGACAGCTTATTGGCCCATCCGACACGTGACAGAGCTAAGATACCCCACACTCGCCGTCTGCCCACCCGCGGGCACCTCATGGCTGTGGTAAGCAGTCCATTTGCTCTGAATATCATCTCATTTAATGTGAATGTCATTTTAAGTCCATTAAGGCATAGTGTATCAGTATTACTGATAAAATACCTTCTCCTTCATACTTTTAGTTTTAAGACAATTTAGGGTCCAACGAGTCCACTACTCAAGTTTGTAATTTTTAAACCCATTTTTAGTAATGCTACCATGACAATTCAGTGTTGAAATCTTAAGTTACCTCATCTATGTTGATCAGGTGGATAATTTTACATCCTTATCGTTGAGCCCTTTTTTTTTAAAGCACACTTTAAGATCTTTGCATTTACCGTGCAGAAAGACTTTGGTCTAAAACCTCCTACACTTTTTAGGCGTCCACCACAAACTCGGATGGCATGCTGACACTTGACCTCATCCAGGAAGAAGACGTACCTTCTGCGCAGGAGCAGGACTCTCATGAGGATACCCTCGATAAAGATGCTTCTCAGCATACCCTAGATACCCAGCGCTCCATCACAGACACCTCAAAGCTCTCAATCTGTAATGAGACCTCTGTTAAGTCCCAGAGTCTACCGAGGAAAAGCGAGAGTGCCTTCAACTGGTCGGAGAACCATAGGACGCCGCAGCTCCGCAAAAAAATGCCTACATCCGACAAGAACCGCTGTGCTTCCATGGATGAGATCCTCACGCACTGTGAGACACGAGCCCTCCCTCACTGCTCAACTTCAGCGCCTGTGCAGCCCATCAGCCAGCTACAGGACCTCATCACCCAGAAGCTAGAAAGAACTCAAGAACTGCTAATGGAGGTACGGGCGCAGGGCACAGGGAAGGGCTCACCGGCTGGGAAGAGCTCCAGCCCGGAGGGTCAGCGGATGGAGGCGGAGAGGCTTCTGGAGGAGGCGGCGTCCACTTGGGGACAGGCTCGTGACGTGCTGGAGGAAGTAAAAGAACTCAGAGCTTTATACAAGAAGCTTGACTCCGCCACTTCTGTCACACTCAGTCCTCCACAGAACGGCAAACTAAAAAGCCCGCAACAATCAAATCACCGGAAAAGCATGATGTGAGACTACAGAAAGTCCTCTATGGCATAATTTGTCAATGGACTCTTCCTGTTGACTGCTTTTGTATTGCTGGAATCAACAAAAAATGAATAACATGAGCTATATGTGTATGTGTGAATTGTTAAAGAGCAAATCTAGTTTCTTCCACTCCCTAATATCAGCAACAGAACAGAAATATGAGGTGCTGGTGGTTTTACAAAAACACAAGCTGTTGCTTTGTACCCTCCGGTGTCAATTTTCACAGTAATGTCGACAGGGAGAGTAAAAGCACCGAGTCATTGAGCGGCCCATCAGGGTAAGACAGGGTGATGTTGTTATCATCACCAGCCTGTCACAATGTGAATGTTTTCTTTCTGTTTCATAATACACTGGAGGAGCTAAGTTTCAAAACGATCGCTGACCCCAGGTCTATTATATTCCCTGGGTCATTTTTGTACGTAATAATAATAATAATAATAATTCCCAGCACACTTGCTCTGCTGTTAACACAAACCAAGCTCATAGTAAGATGCTATCAGGGTGCAGCCAAAGGCGATTGGAGGAATGATCATGGATAGTACAGCGTGGTCTTTGTCTGGCAGTGCTCTGTATGCCATCAGATGGGCTCTATTTGTGAACAAAGCCATGAACGTGAACACATATGACGTCTAGTGCCAGTGTTGCTGTGGAAAGTGGAGGACGAAACAGCTGCCATTAAAGACTAGACTCCATGCAGTAAAGGAAACTATTATTAATAATTACACATTTGCACTATGAAGAATGCTGTAAAACGAGAGTGACACTGGCAAGCCATCTTTTTAAACCTAAGAGGCAGAACAGACAATCTACTGTAGGCAGGGAAACATTGGTCGTGTAGCTCCAAATCTTTACACCTAAGTGGCATTTCCGAAAATGTTGGTGTCTCTCAAAATCAAAAGCTGCCTTAGTGTATTTTCAAAAGGGCGCATGCAACCTGCTTTTCAAACTCTTCAAAGACTCTGAATGCTTGTATATTTTAATAGTCCAAAAAAGTTTTTGCCTGCAAGTTGCCTGCACCTCAAAAGAAGCTTTTAAAGCGGGATTTTATTTTGCTTGCGCTTTGCTTCGCAGGAATTTGGGCTCTGGGGAACTATGCAAGATTGCATGGGTGAAACTCAAGAAAACGGTCAAGAACATGGACACGAGTCATATTTCACATCAAAATTTCTGTGAGAAAACAAAGAAACTGTATTTTGCCTAAAGTAAATGAAGCATATTTCTATTTTACTTTAGAGAATAATTTAATTTAATTTATTTCTTTATTTTTATGAAAATTAAGCACATTTACCCATCTTGTTCTCATTACCGTATTTAATTTATGCAGACACATAATGTTAAAAAATAATTATATTTTACTACTAAATATAATTTTATTGTATTACTTTGCTAAAAAAATCTGAAAATAGTAATTTACCAGTGCATACCAGTCATAAAAAAAAATAATAGTCCCGTTTAATTCATTTCCTTTATGCAATATATAATTTCTAATATTATTATTATTTATTTTGGTGTAAAATGTGACCCAGACAAGTTTACTGAGATTCCCCCACCTATAAACTTGAAATAATCCACAGGTATCAGGATTTACTGGCAGTGTGCAGTACGGTATAGCGTTAAAACGACCAAATGGTACGTTTTGCCAGTATAAAACACCTTGTTTTACAGTTCGTAGCTAAATAATGTGTTTGCACAATTCTATGGGCACAGGTCAACCTGTTCTGTTACGAAGACTTGATTATAAACAGTGTTATATTTTTTTTACATGTTATTGTAAAGTGCTTTTTTGTAGAGAAAGACTTGTAGAGTAACGTTTGACTTAGAAAAAACCACTTCCCTGGAAACACAACTCAACCAGACATTCCTTGCATCTAGAATCGTGTCATTAAAAATAACTGTAAATTTCCGCTTCCAAAGGTAATAAAGCACAAAGCCTATGGCAGTCCTTAGCTTTTTTAAAATTTTTAATACAGTTAAATAATTGTTTTTATTCACTAGCCTCACATTTTAAGTTATATTCTTATCATATTATCGCTACACAGATGCCAAAGGTTTTCTTTACCTCGTACAACTCTTATCTCAATCAGAGCAATGTCGTGTGATCTCTTCTGAACTGGTTTTGTTTTTCAGCTGGCTGTGTTCTGATCTGATTTTTTTCTGACAGTGCCAGCGGTAGGTGAATCTAATTACCCGCGCATCTGTCAGGTAGCCAGGATCATATTAGCGTCATATTAAATTACATCAAAACCAATCCTGACATCTTTCCTAACACACAGGTCTTATCACATGAAATAACAGAAACCGAGCCAATTTATTCCTGTAGTTTGATAGTCATACATTAGTCATTTAGGACACATTGTCGTTTACTTTAAGTTGACATCACAAACCACGTGAGCTGATGTTTCCTTAATGCTTTTTCAAATTATTTATGTATGCCATAAGATTGTTCACCTGTTGTCGCTATTTTCCTGAACTTCTACAGACCTTTGATAAAATGTGAATGAAGAGGGAAATCTCTCATTTAGATTTGACTGTGTTATTGTGTTCAGACTAGTAATTTTGCATAGGGATGTTGAATTTAGTGAGTCAGTGCTAGAATGCCACTGGGAAAAAAAAGTCTTATGCAATCAGAAAGGAACAAACAATTGGTTTTGCTTAATTCAAATGAGAGAGTCTGGCTATTTGAAGGCTTAAGTTAGAGACATGCACATTAATACTGATGAAAACCTGAATGTTTTTGGAACTTTTCGATTCCATTATCCTCACAAACACAATCTCTCAGATGGACAGTTATTTAGAAGCTGCTGGTAAACAACTCAGATACTCAAATGTCTTTTCTGCTCTTGCTAATCACATTTATATGGACAACTGTAAATCTCTGTGTACATTCTTTTTAGCTAATTGTAAATGGGGGTCAGTTTGCAGTGCGGTGAGCAGAACCCTGTAAATGGGTGTTTGTAAGCTCAGGACCGGCTCATTTTTGATGTACTTGAGACACAACCACTTGTGCAATTAAAGTGATCCTCATTTAACATCCCTGAATTCTGAGTGTTCATATCTGAACTGCAAAATGTAGAACATTTTGTCTGTCTCATTAAATTGCATATGCTTAATTTACAAAATCTTACATTTATCTAAAAATACTTAAAATCACATGGGCAAATTAACCAGAATTGTTTATCAGAACAATATGCCTTGTTGACATATCGGTCTTTCACACTATATGCTATAAATTCACTCAACATACATATTATTATACCTCTAAATTGATTATTGATAATTATTCTTGTATTCAATCCAGCCTAGATATGACCTAAAATTTAAAATTAATTATATATTTCCTGAAAATGAAATATTGAATATGAATATAATTTTTTCCAATATTAATCATTTCATTCAATTACTAATTATGACCACAGTTCTTGTGTGGTTTACACGTTAGTGAAAAAAAGCAATCAACAAGAAAAGCCCAACTTGTACATATACTAATTATAAGAACAGAACAAAACTTAGCAGGTGTATGCGCCAAACCACATGTGGCTTGAAACCTAAGAAGCCTGACAGACAAGTGACAGTAGAAGCCACTGATTAGCTATATATGAGCCATATAGGGTGTTACCATGACAGGAACATTTCACCTAGTTAGGACTGTGTCGAGAGGTGTGCATTCTTCACACCCCACAGAGGTGAGAAGGCGTTACCAGGCTCTTTCTAATCACAGTGCCTGAAGCTGCAGGATGTTCCCCATGAGTGCTTTATCTCAGACATGAGATATTATAGTTGAAACCATAAAAAAAAAAAAAAAAAAAAACCTGGCTAGGTCACAATTTAGTTTAGTTTAATCTGAATCAGAATTAGGTTTTTATTTGCCAACAAATTCCACACATATAACTTGTGTGTTTTTTTTTTTTTAAGAACTCATGGTGCATACATACTGTACATACATACATGATGTAATGATTAGGAGTACTAAAATTACTAAAACTAAAATTATTAAAAGCAAAAAAAATAAAATAAATAAATAATAATAATTAAAAATATTAATAAAAACTACAATAGTATCTCTATACTATTATAACAAGACTGTTTCAGACAAATGAGACCATATCTCATGCTATACTGACTCAAGTTTTCCTTCTGCAAAGAATTGTAAAAGTTATTGGTTTATGAAAGCAGTTTACTGTTGTAATATCCAGCTTAAACTGATTGTTTTTATTTTATTTTTTTAAACATGGTAGTGACTAGCTAGTTTCTAGTTGGTCTAAACTGATCATTGGCTGTTATTGGTTGGCTGACCACCCAGCATGTTCCAAAAACCAGCTGGGACCAGCTAATAACCAGTTAACATGTTCTAAAAAACACAGCTACTACATTAGATTTGACAACAGAGAGACAGAACTGGATATTTCTGATTATAGTATAAAAAAATCTTCAGTTATCAATCATTAATAGTACCAAGATTACCAAAATTAATGAACAAATTAATAGTATAAACCAATAGTATAAAAACATTTTCACAACCAAATCCCAGCACTCTTAAAGTGGTGAGAAGGGTTTCCATGGCAACTTCCATGGTAAGGGATACAATGTACCAAACAATAATTCATCTCAAAGGTTCAGTAGGGCGAAACCCCACAGCTGTTGAGCTTGTCCATATGTTCCCATAAGACACTACAGGGGGACTGATGGGGGCATCAACACACACTTAACAGAAAGGAGATAAAGTCCAAGTAATGTTTTAATGCTTTTTTGTACACATTTGAGGATGTTTATAATTACATGAATCTATAAAGAAATCATTTGTGATCTGGAAAGCTCCAATCTGGACAGTTGTCCACTAACCTGTGACCTCTGTACGACAGAATGATTTGCTGATGGAAACTGAGGGGGAAGAGTCAGTTCTGCGGTCCTGATGTTGACACTAGGAGACATGTAATATGCTTTATCCATTTTCTTTCTTCTGTCGTTGTATAGCCTGATGTAAAATGAGGGGAAAGATTTAACAGATGTATTCCTCACCATACATATTCATCTCTCATAGCATGACTATCATGTTCTTCGGTGAGATTTTATAAATACGGCCTATAGATAGATTGCTACTGATTGAGCAACACTATAAACATTACTCCTTATGCAATATCAAACAAGAAGATTGATGTTAATGGAAAACTTTGGACAAAACTTTGACATACAATCACCCGATTTGCACCGCATCAGCGGCACAGGATTCGTTTTTAGGATAAATGAAGTGGTACGTCAGATGTCATCGGTAATGTTTATGGTGTTTTTGTGTACATAGGCTATGTAATGTTAAAAATAAATTATCTGTAATTTGCCTATTGAATTAAAACAGGAAAATAAACCAATGGTGTGTGTCCACTGAATGATTACCATAAACAGTTGTAGGTTATTTACGAAATACTTCAACAATACCACACATGCGCACATTATATATATATATATATATATATATATATATATATATATATATATATATATATATATATATATATATATATATATATATTTTTTTTTTTTTAATGCTGTACCAACCATATATTCTATCATACATACCTAAACCTACCCCTCACAGAAAACTTTCTGCATTTTTACATTCTCGAAAAAGAAAAAAATAATCGATTTGTAAGCTTGTTTTCTCGTAGGGACCTTAATAAGAGTCTGTGTGTTTATAAGACATTTGGTTCTGAAAGGCATGAATTTGTAGTAGACTATTTGGCGTCATCTTGTGGAAAGATTCAACCTCGACACAGTCCTTAATTTAGTTTGAACCAGAATGTTAGGCTCCAGGGCCAATGGTGTTAGAGCTGATTGTTTTTGATTAGCACATTGAACACTGGTTTTGAATACCATGCATAACATCACCCTGTCCTGGGGGTTAATGTACTTGGAACAACATGGACCATATGAAATCTGTTCAGTCAGCAGGCTGGATTTTTTTATTTTTGCATTATTAAAATAAAATCAATCACAACCTGAAGTTGATGTTGGCAAGGGAAAGTGGTGACTTCAAGATATTTGTCAGAACTTGTCCATTCTAATTTCTCGGATGATGCTGGCCAAAGGGTTTACCACAAATGCTCACAGCTACGAAACTCGAAGTGCAAAAACAATATTGCATCCAAATATTTATATAGTATTTGGAAAATTAAACAGAGATGTGGACGAAACTGACAATGAGAAAAATGACCTCATCTTTTTATGTTAAAAATATACGGAATACATTCAAGAAACAGAGTAGAAAAAAAAGAAAAGAAAAACAGAAATGGCCTTAGAAGTAGTTATCTTATGTGAGACTGTGAAAACAATCCATACAAAGTAATATAATAAGACCCTTCTCATCTTCCTAGGATCCTTTGTTTTCATTTCATTCAAGCGAAGCTGATGTTTATGTTAAGAACATTCAGTCCATGAAAGTGTGGAAGCTCATTTAAATCAAGTGATACATGTCAAGATGAAACTACCGGTGGAAGGCTAGAGCGTGTTTGGATTTGTCAGTGTGCAAACCTCATGGTTTCATATTCTTTTAAAAAAGCTCCAGTGACTTTTAAAGGAAAATAAAGATCATAAAAATGAAAGCAATGCAAAGTATTTGAACCTGCAAACAGCTTTAAATTATGACTAAATTAAAAAGGCTAATACAGTACTTTTATGCATGAAATGTTACGCAACTGAAAATGAATGACCAGTTTAGCAATGCTCTCACAAGTTTACACATGACTGGTAAAAAAAAAAAAAAACCTCCAGAGACTTTTCAAGAACAATAAAGAGCATAAGAACGGAAGCGATGGAAAGTATTTAAACCTTTAGACAGCTTTAAAGAATTTAAAGAATTACTAAATTAAAGGTTAATACATTTGGCTGGAAATGTTACGAACTGAACATGAATAACCAATCTAGCAATGCTATCACAAGTTTTCTCGAAACCTTTTCAAGCCCTCCCCAGTCATGTGTCCCACCCTTCACTTCAGCATGTGCTCATATAAAGATAGTCAGGACCACAGTCAGTTGTTCTGTCTCCTCCAGCATGTTCACACGGCTGCTCTCTCTCTGGGTGACTGGGGCTTTACTGCTGCCCCTGAACTGGGGTAAGTACAAAACTGTTCCCCTTAAGCTGTCACAGAGCTAGAGGACCTTCACACATTTCATAGGATGCCATTATGTCTGTACATTTCTTCTGCACAGCAGGTTGCCTTATATTTTATGTCTTGGAAATGGTTTTCCCTTCATAGTTCTTCAACTATATTTGTTTTCTTTTGAGAATGGATTTGCCTTAAGCTTACTTGGATTTATTTAGCAGAAAAGTAGCCCACCAAATACATTTCAGAATGCTTTTGTGCTGTTTTACAGCTTCTCTTGACAATTTGAGGAACAAAATGTGATAGGGTGATTGACAACAAGTGGTCAGAGAACAATACTGTGTGTCAGTTATTACTGAGAAATATCAAATTTCAGGAACTTTGATTTGCTTACTTTGACTTTCAGGACACAGTCATTGAAATAGAAAAAAATTACCTTTTCTTTAAACTTTGTATTAATAAAAAATATGTATCATGGTTTCCACAGAATTCTGAAGCAGCACAACCGGTTTCAACATTGATAATAATAGGAAACGTTTCTTGAGCACCAATTAGCATATTTGAGCAATTTCTGAAGGATCATGTGACATTGACGATTGTAGAAATGGCTGCTGAAAATTCAGCTTTTCCATCACAGGGATAAATTCCTAAGATAGTAATAATAGATTTTAAATTGTAATAGTATATCACAATATTTCTCTTTTTACGGTATTTTTTTATCAAATAAATGTAGCATTTTGAGAATTCTTTCAAGTAATAATTTAAGACATCTTGTTTCTGATGTGACAGAAATGTGTTTTGCTGGTGCTGATGCCCATCTGAAGGGTGACAGAAATGAGCCAGCTTTGGTCCTTATCTGTGATGGAGGGGCATGACTGGCATTGTTCACATAGATGACATTTCCAGACCCTTATGACTTTCTGATGGAGAGGTTTTGTAAAACTAATATAAATTGGTCAATGGTGAAGTGAAAGTCAAACAGGTTTAGAGTGACATGAGTAAATGATGACAGAGTTGTTATTTTTATAAAGGTGAATCGGGGGTGAGTTTTGCAATGACAACTCTTTCAGTGCATGGCAGGGCCTGTGATTTAACCGAGAAAACATGAAGAAACATATCTGTACTGGCTTCATCTTTCACTCAACAAACTATCGCCCAAGGTAGTGTGTCTCCATTACAAAATAAAACAAAAAGGAGCGATGAAAGGATATTTCAGGAGGGGAAAAAAACTGGTTCTTCAATCTTACCTGAAGGTTAGAGCATGTCTAGATCATGTTTCTGCCTGTTGTAAAATGTAGGCAAATGAGCCTGCCAATAATTTTTTTCTGGTGGGACAGATTCTATGAGGAGGTCTTTTCTATTGGAACATGTGAACGTCCAGTTCACCTGAGAATCTGACACAGTGGGCTTGCAATGGCATGCTTCATAGTACCAATGAATGAAAGAAAGAATGTTCAGATTAGAAGGCCACAGACGTTGATTCAAACAGAAAAGTCCATACAAATTGTAAGGTCCATTTTTTTCAGCTCTAAGGCTAAAACATGGGTTGCTGACCCATAAAATACAGACTCCACAGGGTGCTTTCCTGTAAATCTTTGACTCAGTCCTCTGGCCGTTTCCTCTCTTTGAGTGTATCATTTCTTGGAAAGCTGCAGAATAGAGAAATCATAACTTCTATATTCTTGGCTTAAGCTAAAGATGATATCAACACAATAAATAATAGTTACCCAACAGCCAAATAGTTTTACTTAAAAAAAAAGTTATAATGGCAATAACACAATTCAAGGATGTATTTTACATTTTTTAAATAAAGTCAATCTTGGCATTTTGTATTTAAATATGCATGAGAACTGACATGTCATTAAGAAATATATGACTGTTGAATCAAAGTAAAATAGCTAAAACTAAACCTTAAATATCAAATTTATAAAAACAATAGAGACATATTAATAATAATAATAAAAAAACTCCACTACATATAAAAACACTTAAACTTTTAAATAAAATTGTAACAGTAAATAAAGAAAAACTAATATAAAAACTGTAATAGTATCTCACACCCATTCAACTGATTCAGAAAAAAGTTTTTTTCAATAATGGTTGGTTAACTGTACATTATCACTTGCAAATAGTGGTTACTGTTGTATAAAAACTATAAAGCTCTTTTGATGAGCTTCAGAATCAATAAAAGAGAAATGTGTTTGTCAAATCTTCTCAGGTACCACATTAGATGATGAAGATTATGAAGATGTGACACCAACACCAGATTTCGACTACAATGCTACATTCGAATACTATTTGTACAGTAAGTTACCATGTGATTCTAGAGCACCGTTGAGCACATATGCCAAACAGCAGTCCTGAAGTCTTCAGAGGTCATTTTAAATACAATCTGAAAGTGTCAGTCTGTGGTGTGACGAGATAAATAACATACTGGATGGAAGGTCCGACAAACAACTTTACAATGGAAAAATATGAATATGATGAAATACATGAACATTGAATGATGCTATTTTTTAACCATTCAGAGTTGAGTATTCCAGAAATTCATGTAATAAAAATGGATAATGTTAACCAATGGCCATAGCTATTAAAATGCTGTTTTAGCAAACTAGTGTTCAGTCCGGCTCGATTTTGGAATGCAACACTTGGTTTTCACAATCCACTCAATTCCTGAGGGATAAAATGACTCCATTGTTCCCTAAAGGTGTAGTGCTACCAAAATAAAATAGGTGTCAAATAATGGTAAAGTATGTGTATTACCATAAATGTAATTGTTTTTTATGGCTTGTTTTTCAGATGGCAGTGTTTATGAGTCCAAAGATTCCTCCAATCAAGGGAATACGGTACAGTGGCATAAACTCTCTTTAGTGTTATCCACAGACATTTGATTACAAAAAGCCATCATGGCATAAAATAAAGGAATGAATAATTGAGCAGACACATAAAAGAAAGGATGACAGGAAAGATGCCCAGATTTGCCTAAAGCAAAACTGAGTCTGAAACTTCAAGGAACATCTTTTGACCAGGCATTTGTTTGATGGCTTTGTTTTATCAAGAACGCTGCAGGCCAAACAGCAAATCAAAAACCAAACTTTCTCAACATTTGACTGGGAGAAAATATCTATACTGACGTCTTAATGAACTCTTGCTGCTTTACAGGATTCGGTGTCAGTGTACAGACTCTACGGAATATTAGCAGGACTGCTGGTGCTGCACATCTGCCAGCAAACATGAAAATGAAAGTCAACAATGGACCAAACAAAAGTGAGTTGAACCAACTAGACACAAGCTTTAAAAGATCATCAAGTAACATTTCATTGGCTCTCATTCATCTTTCCTCTATGATGGTTTACAGTACATCCACAGCCTGGAGTGATTCTCACAGAAATGCATTGTTCTTGCATAAATCTATATTTAGTCAGCTGTCTATCACAGGGGTTGATGAAATCTCTATTGAGTGCACCGTTCTGCACTGTTAGTATATCATATTAACTACAGCAGTGTGATACTTTATTATTGTGTTACATGTCAGATAACAGTGCTACACTCATTTCATGCATGTTTTATATTTCAAAGATACTGAGCTGCTGATGTCATCGGAGAGGACCGGAACATCCTCGTTCTTTGCACACAGTGACATCAATACTGACATTTTCACTTGATTGAAGTCTGGAGCTTTCATATTTCTGCTAAATGTGTGTGTTGTTCAAGGCAGTTGAACATTTTATGTGATTATTTGAAATGATCACATATTTTATGCTGGTTTAAATGCTTTATTGGGTCTATTAATTATCCGAAGATTATTATGTGGGAAGCTTTCATGAAACTGTAACCATCTTTCACACTTTTTCAAAAAAAGGATGAAAAAAATAAATAAAAGTTTCAGTATATGGTAGTAGTTTTTATTAATTGCTTTCTCAGCTCGCCATGTCTGATGAACATCTTGTTCATTATATATTTTTACTAATTCGTAATGAGGTACTAATATAATAAAAAATAATAATAACTGATTCAAATAAGCAAATAAACAAACTATTAGAAAACATATTACAAAAATGATAAGGCTAAAAGCACTGAATAGCATGGTTATTTAAGTATCATAGTTCTTGTTTATTTTAAATGTCTAGATTTCATTAATCTTTTAGTTGTAGTTATTTTATTAAGAAAAACTAAATTAAATGAGAAATGTTGTCAACTATCTGAAATAAAATACATGTTATGTTTTTAAATATTTCTGTTAAAAGTTATTTTTATTAGATCAGATATTTAGTTTATAATCTCCAATCATTATTGATTATTGGTGCAGATTATTAAATACAACTAAAAATCTGACCTCTGACCTTTTTTACAGATGAAACTAGTCAGACATGCTGCTTTAATTAGCATGCATCATAAATAACATGTGTCTCATTTACTGTGAGACAGTCCCAAGGGCTGAAGCTTAGCTCCCCATTAAGCATCTGTGCATGTTGCACAAATAGCAAATAGGCACTAACATATCTGACAGTTTCCGTTTCCTGAGCATGCTGCAGTATTCTGTAGTTCTTGTCTCAACAACATAAGACAGTCTATACAATCAATAACTAACCCACTCAAATTAAAGAGATAAAGTGTTCATTATCCAATTAAAATATGTTGGTATTGACACTAGTGTTTGAAATCTGAAACTTGTCATAAGCCTATGCAAAAAAGTTGTCAAGTGTTTAGAAAATGAGTATTTATTAGCAGAGCCGGATTAACGCAAAGGCAAACTAGGCACGTGCCTAGGGCCCGATTGGCGGGATGGGTCCCAGACAGATGGACAAAAAAATAAAAAAAATAAATTAATTAATAAATTAAAAATAAATAAATAAATAAAATGTACAAATGTCCTATCTACAATTTATATCAATATTTATTAATTAACTAAAAATAGTGACGATGTTTATCTTAATCATAGACTGTTACATTACGTCACATTAACGCCAGCCCATGACTGTATTTAAGAGGCGCCAGCCAGTTAAGTCCGAGGAGACTTAAGGAGAGGAGAGGTTAGAGCAGGACAACAAAGCTAGCAGGCAGGTGTTTTTTGAGTAGGCTAACATTCAAGATGCTTTCGGGTGCGGCGAAACATAAAAAGAAAAAAAAATGAAGAGAAATAAAAGAAGAGACAGCGGGGGGCTTTACAGAAGTTTCTGTCGGGCAGCCGTCCGACAGCTGTGAACCTGTTCGAGTCAGCAGAGCCAGAGGCCGAGCCAGGCCCGGAGACACGGCCCGAAAACGCGGTGGAAGATGCAATGCATTGTTCATAGAGCTCATTAATTGTAGCGGTGCCGGTAACGCGAAAGCACATCAAAATAATGCACGAGCGCGAATCTCTCTGTTCGCACGCAGATTTCCTTTTCCTCTGTCACAAAACCAGACGTGCTTGCTCAGATACACTCTGCTATCGCCCGGAGAGAGTTTGCGCACTTAAAACATGTCTCCTGTCACTCAAACTGCGTCCTGTGCACTCACAACTCTATCTACGCTCATGTGCTAGATATTAATTATTTTCGCACGTTTTTATTTCTAGCCTTTTACCGCGTGCAGTGTGAACGCTCTGATCCGTTTACATGGGCTCGGAAAAAAGGCGCATCACAGACAATGTGAACCTGGAGTTAGGCATATGATCATAGACAGTAGCATATGATCAGTCTGTTCTGTTCTATTTTGTTGCATTCTGATTGGTTCTGATTTTATGATTTTATGACTATTTCTATTAATCGAACAGCCCTAGAATGAACTGGCAACGAACAGAAAATAACTCTGGCTGCACCGCTCAGCAAAACGGGAAAGCCAGATCCAGGCAGAGCTCGGCAGCGGTAGACAGTCAGCAGAGCAAGTGGTCAGGAGGAAACATGTTGACAGCTATTTATTCATGTCTGAATTAGTTGTTCTGTTGCATATGCAGGAAAAATATAAATTGGTGGTTTATTCTTAAACCAATCAGCCAGCTCGAATAGTGGAAGCAAAGTTACAGTTTTATATTTATTTTTTGTTATTTAATTATATATATGAAATGATGTTATTATGTTATGACTTAGACATTTGTATATATGTTAACAATATTATAATTGGCGCCCCCCCCCCCCTGCAATACCACCGCGACCCACAGGTTGAAAACCACTGTTGTAAGCTATTTTGCAGAAAATCTTAATTGAATGTGTTGATTAAATGTAAACAGAGCAAATAAGTTAATCTTTATTTATAAAGGTAAAGTTTATCTTATTTGCTCTGTTTACATAGTTTACTGACACCTATTGGTTATTTACTGGTACTACTGCCTTAACAATGACACTCCCAATGGATGAGTGAATGTGAAAGTGAAGTGACATTCAGCCAAGTATGGTGACCCATACTCAGAATTTGTGCTCTGCATTTAACCCATCCGAAGTGTACACACACAGAGCAGTGAACACACACACACACACACACACTGTGAACACACACCCGGAGAAGTGGGCAGCCATTTATGCTGCGGCGCCTATTAGGCCACGACTTCCCTATAATTTAATAGCATTTAATAGAGCTTTGTAATGGCGTATAAATAATGAATATCAAAAAATAGTCTGATAGACTGATTAATATACAACACAACCAATTTGTAACCAAAGACTAGGCCATGTAAAATGTGAATTAACTTTTATTAGTAACTTTGGCAAGTTTCAGATTTCAATTCATAAATAACATCGATGGAGGGGGGCCCAAAAAATGCAGCCTGCCTAGTGTAGTCCATTTATTTAATCCGGCTCTGTTTATTAGCCTAATGTCTTGTTCTTTTGCAAAAAAAAATAAAAAAAAATAAATAAAAAATAAATAAATAAATTGATATTTATATTACCCTATTAATTGCTTTTCCTGTTTGAAATATTTCTTTAAAAAGGAAATGTTGCTGAAACGCCTTAAATAGTTTAACTGTGTCAATTCCACATCCATCTTGTTTGTGGCAATTAACTTATCCCACATTCACTTGTTTTTAATGTTAGACTAGAGCAGGCGAGTCTATTTGTAACGTGATTTGTATTTCGTCACCGGTTATTTTTAGCGTACAGTAGCCTATCCTAACCAATTATTTAGTGTATTTTTTATTATAAACACACTAATTCGTAACGCAAATAGTTTTGCACTTTACTGCACTTTGTTATTCTTCTAACTATGGCGGCCATGAATCGGAAGTCAGGAACCGTTTGAATAATTTTCTGTTTTTAAGGTACACTGATTTCGCACATTCAGATACAATAGCTTTCTTTTGAGATAAAAACTGAATGGATAGTGTAACACAACGGGGCATGTTGTCACAAACTAAAGTATGCTCAATGAACTGTATTTTTTCAAAATACAATATTAGTGTAAATGCAATAGATATTGTCTTTCCAACCAAGACTGTTAGTGCCCACACAGTAGGAGTAGAAAAAAATACAGTAAAAACTATAGGCTACCGAAAATGATTAAAAAGTGTGACAAATGCTAAGCTATTATAAATGTCAAATAATAATAATAATAATAATTATTATTATTTGTAAATTACTGAAAGAAAGAGGCTCGTGAAATCTCTCCATTCACACGCGAGCTGATGGATGACTGTTATAGATGCGTGATCTCATTATATATTCAGTGCATTCTCTCGAGACCACTGAAGACCTCACGAGTAACCGTGATACTTAGAGAACGCCCACCTACACCACATCTGTGTCTTTGTCTTTTGCCTTGGAGCACGCAGACGTGAGATGATCGCAGGATAAGGATGAATTCATTGGCAGTATCGGTGTTAAAACAGCCGCTTGTGTTCTCAGCTCTTAATGCAGCAGATGATTGTGTTGCGTGGACCGCGCGCACTGACTTCTGTCAGAAACTGTGATGTTTCTTTCCCCTAAGCGCTGGGATCAGTTTTGATCTGTGATTTAAGATGCCGAGGTTCCAGCATTTAAACAGCACTAGTATGCCAAATCACAATTATGAATGGAGCTACGAATACTACGACGACGAAGATCCAGTGTCTTTTGAGGGACTCAAAGCACATCGATGTAAGTCTGTTTGCTGCATTTAATCCATTATAGCTTCATGTGTTTTATCCAGTTTGTCATCTTTGTGTTAACTGTGGGACAATGGTAAAATACTATAAGAAGCATACTTACATTAAAAACTTTATCCGGCACACAGCACGGTAATCGACAATCATGCAAATGTTTATGAAAATATATTTTAAAATGTATGCGTAAATATAATAGTTTATAGCTACAATGTATATATTAAGACATTAAAACAGCATTGTCATCTCTAGCATGCTATATTTATATATATATTTGTTTATAGATTTTTAACTGACAAGGTTGCATGTTGCATGCTAGAGACGTCACTGCTGTTTCAATGTCATAATATACAGTACAGTGTAGCTATAGACTATTATATTTACACATACATTTTTTTTATATATTTTCATAAACATTTGCATGATTGTCTATTACAGTGCTGTGTGCTGTAATGTGAGTAGAGACAGCAAAAAAAATAAAAAAAAATAATAATAATAATTCCTGTTTCAATGTCATAATATATACAGTACAGTGTAGCTATAAACTATTATATTTACATATACATTTTTCAAATATATTTTCATTAACATTTGCATGATTGTCTATTGTGCGCCGTAATGTAAGTAGAGACAGCAAAAACAACCCAAACAAAAACAAAATCTGTTGCATTTTTACATCACTCAGATTTGTTTCTTCCTGCAGATTCCATCGTGATCGGCTTTTGGGTGGGTCTAGCAGTTTTTGTCATTTTTATGTTTTTTGTTCTGACTCTTCTGACCAAAACAGGAGCTCCACACCCAGAGTAAGTATATATTCTAAAATCTGTGAAATACCAGTTGTTTATCAGGCTTTGTAACAAGGACAGAACAGACTAAACTAAAGTACAGACAGTGTAAATTCCCAATAGGTTAGTTCACCTCTCTCACATCTGCACCACAATCACAATGTACTGTACCGAACCAGCATGGTTTTTCTGTTTCCCGCTGCCTGCACTTTGGCCGCCTAGATGTCTCATTATCCTTGGCTTCAGAGAGAGCTCTGTGTGTGAGTGTTTGTGCGTGTTTGCGGCCTCCCTCACTCTCATTAGTTCTCTGCTAGGTCGGTGTCTCTGATTTAACACTCCTTTAGACCAACAAAGAATCTTTTCAGGAAACTTTGATTAAACCAACAACAGTCTGAAATCTTGGTCCAATCAGCAGGAAAAGTCTGGCAACTTTAACCTTCATAAAAATATAGGCACTGCTATAATCATGTTCATGTTTATTAATGTGCACAAATGCACCCAATATGCATGCACATGCACAAAAACACCAATTATCTCTGTCTGTGTTCTGGTAGCTAGCCAGAATTAATTTCAAAGCAAATTAGTCTTCAGTAATGCCCTCTTTGTACATTCAAATGTATTGGACAAATAATTTTAACTGCGTTTATTGTTTATTGTATATAATTACACTCAGTTAAATTAGTAAAGCACTATTAGTCCCCATCCTCTGGTCTAATGGAGCAGGTGCGTATCTCAGGGGCCGGGCTGACAGTCTGTTTAGTGCTCTTTTAATTAAACTGCTCTATAGATGTGAGTCATCCATTAACACAGACCAGCAGAAACCTCTTACACTCAAGATCATTGAAAAGAGAGGATAGGAATATGTCTCACACACACACACACACACACACACACACACACACAGATGGAGGATGTAATATAAGATGAGGGTACTCCCACACACCAGAAGCAACGATGCTCATTTCACCTCTGTTAGAAAAGGGAAATAAAGCTGTTTTAACCTGCTGATGAGGTTTTGAGTTCAACGCTCCTGTCTCAATCCCACAGGGCTGCGGAGCCTTACGAGAAGCGAATACGTCTCACAAGCTGCGCCGAGGGTCTGGGTCGCCGATGTGAGGTGGATGCCCGGACGGGTCTCTCTCGCCCATTGCTGGAAGAATCCCGGTCTTTTTTTCAGTGTTACATTAATGAAGAAGAGCGAGAAGGAGGCAGGGCCACTGCTGGTGCTGGCCACGGACGTACAGGCAGCAGCACCTCCAGAGACCAGGTGGAAACGGTCGGGCTAGTCCTGCAAAGTATGGTCATGGAGACCAGAGCAGAAAGAGAGGCGGCGCTCCTGGCGCATTTTAACATCCCCAACTTTGTGAACTCAGAACTGAGCTCTGCATTGGGGGATGAAGATTTACTACTGGGCGATCCACCGATCATAATGGAGGAGGACCGCCCACGCTGTACCCATCATATCATTGACTAAACCTCCAGTTTGAAGATGGCCTTTATGCACTCATCATGGCATCATTATTGTTTTCGACTCAGCCCATGATCTCTGAAAATGGAGAGTGGTGGTGTCTTGCTTCAAAAGCTCTGCTTTCGCAGTCTGAGCTTTAAGGCTGAGCTATTTTCTGACATGGGGTCTATAGTGATGCATGATGTCAGTCTTAGAGATAAAAGAAAGATGGGAATGCACGAATGGGATTTGGCGAATGTGTTCTTGACAGCAGTGACAGCAAGCTGAAAGACTGTTGGGAAGTCTGTGTTTAGAAAAAGCTAAATATTTATAGAAAAAACTACAACAATGAAATCAAGGATGTTGTTTCTGGTTGTGGGAACTATGTCTTGATGACATACTTCATTTCTACTATCAGCATGATTAAAGAAAATCTCTTGATGTGCAGTTGGAGGATGTTTTTTTTTTTTCAAATCCAGCATTGTACTTATGTAGCCTAATGGCAAAATTGCAGCAATTTGGTATTGCACTGCCTGGTTCTCTAGGCCTGTCGTGTGAGCAAATGCCTGAGTAGAAAATAGTTCGCTGTCTGCACTTGAAAGCTGAATCAGTGGCTTTCTGCAGAATATCTGCAGTATACTTGCATACTAACTCTCTGTAATTGTCACAGCTGCCTGAACTGCCAGAGCAATCAAATATTCAGTTCTGTCTCATGTTTATTTGAACACCTTTATGCCAATAAAATTGAGTGCAAATCTTCCTGTGGTGAAACTTTCATATAAATCTCTAACCCTAAGAATAAATCTCAATGAAAGCATGTGTTATTACTTTTTGATCTGACATTTGACAGGTGAAAAACCAAATAGACGTACATTGATGGACCATACGTAGAGTCCAGAACATTATAGAGACTTTTTCAGAATGTTGCTCCCTAGCAACTACTCAGAAAACCTTAGTGACCTCTTTGCAATGTCCTGGCAACCACTGAGAACACTCAGGAGATATATTTAGCACGAGAAAGCACCACTTATCTCTTTATGAAATATATATATATATATATATATATATATATATATATATATATATATATATATATATATATATATATATATATATATATATATATATATATATATATATAAAAAGGTTAAAAATACTATTGTAGTATATAGTGTGGAATTTTGTTGATCCCATACAATGTTTTAATACTTTAAAAACTCAGGACATTATTATTATTACTACATTACCCATAATTATTCACTAATCACTAATAGGATCACTAATACACTTTCTATTTTGTGATTTTACAAATGTAAGTAAATTTGCCGCTTAAAATGCATTATACTCCACGAACTCTCCTCAAACGTATAATATGTGCTCAAATAAATTCTATTATGTCAGGACCCTTGGTGTTTATAAACAGTGATGCATGCTGGTCAGCTCTTATCAATCACACAACACAGCAGCACCATCTCCAGCCACTCATGTAATTTATGTTCTTTTAGTAGTTTATTAGCATTCAGACCATGTCCTTTGAGCCCAGCACTAAGGCGGGCAATAAATAATGACGTCTGCAGTATTTGTTGTGTAAACGTACTTTTAGGTTGAGCTTTTTAATCCAACATTTTTTATAACTCTTATGTGGGTGGTGTATCAACAACAATTTTACTGCTGTTTGTTCAGGTTTTCTGGATTCTGCTCAAGCGGATGGTGTAAAATCAATGAAGCAGGAAAACGAGACCTAATGTCCAAATAATAATTAACTTTAATACAAAATAACATTGGGATATGTGCTGCAATTACTAACGCCAAATTTGATGTTACACACCCTGCATGTTCCTTGACAATAATGAAATAATCTTTACAATACATAATTATCAGTGTTGGGTATAGTTACTTTGGAAATTAGTTAGTTAGGTTACAACGTTACCATCAATTAAAAGTAATCAGTTATGATACAGCGTTACCTATTCATAAAAGTAACGCGTTAGAGTACTCATGCGTTACCAAAAATTAAAAGCCGTTTGCAGCGGCTCACACATGACAGACACAGCCCCCGACCCCTTTAAATGCACCTAGAAGTCGTGACTCCCGACAATGAATAACATCAGTCATCCGACTAAATTAACACTGCAGGATAACAATAACAGGAAAGACAGTCAGCAATCGGCTATTCCACATTGCGTTTTATTTATTTATTATCACAGAACGTATTATTAATCAAAATTCGCACCTAACGTTACCCAGCCCGGGTAGCCTAGGCTACTGTATATTATGAGCACCACAAGATAACTCCTGATTTTTCTTTAACTTTAAATAATGCAGTTATCAAAGTACAAGTATGCTTACTTGTAAACACAACCTTAAACAGGCTTGCAGATTTAAATCCATTTAGAAATGATGAACAACCAGCCAGCCAATGATCTAACAGAAATTAACAGCTGCCTGTCAAACAAAAATGATAACAAACCGAATTAAATCCTTCACTGCCACACAGGCAAATGACAAATCGCTTAATAGCCGAACTAATTATTATTAAAGTGTCACTCACAGTCACAAGCCTAAATTCGCTTGAACACAGTCCTCTTACATTTACTCTTCAAAGTAGTGATTAAAACGTAGCGTTAAATTTGAGGTAGAATTTTTGGCGGTCGACAGAAGCTTTTCACCAAAGCAGAGTGTGCATTTTACCGTTATGTTCTTTTCTTTTTCGTTGACACATTGAAAATAATGTGCGTACTTCCATAAACCAAACGCTGTCCTCTCTGCTATCTTGCCGGGAGTTCGAAAAAAAAAAAACCACACACACACACACAGGGTCAGGCGCAGGGCACAGACGCATCACAGCCATTGACTTTACGATCACAGAGCTTCGGCTCCGCTGATACATCCGCAGGTGGCACAATAGACCTAGTCCTACTGTCTGACAAAGAGCAGGCTGCAGTCGGGATTTTCCTTTCCTTAAAATAACGGATTACTTTTTTTTTACAAAATAACGAAGTTACTGATTACTTACGCACGAAACTAACGCGTTAAGTTACACATTTCAGGAAAAAAGTAATTAGAGTACTCTAACGCGTTACTTTGTAACGCGTTACCCACAACACTGATAATTATAAATATTTCCACAAAATTAGCTGAACAATGATTAGTGCTGTCACAGGAATTCTGCTAGCCAGAGTCATAGAAATATGTATGCGCACATCCTGGACTGTTCTGAGAGGCGCAAACACAGCTCAGGATCGGAGGGGCAGGTATGTGTGGCTGTGTTCATGGACGGGACTGACTACAGCGAGTTTTTTCCAGCGCTTCACCTCACCCGGCTGCTCCTGTTCCACCACCCGCCTTGTGTCTGCAATAACCTGGAAACGGCACATGACAGCAGTGTACTCGATCATAGTGCAGAGGATGTCAATCAACAGACTGCCGTTGAGATCCATTATAAACAACTATATATACTGTACATCACCAGAAAACTAGACGTGCGCTTACTGTTTACAGTCCATGTGTGTGAAACTATAAGATACTGTATAAGTACACATTAAGAAGTTTCGGGTCAGACAGAATTTTTTGTTTTTTTCTTCTTTTCTTCTTTTACAGAAATCACTTATGTGCATCAAGGCTGCATTTATCTACCTAAAATACAGTAATATTGTAAAATGTTGTATGTTTTGATATGTTATTTATTGCTGTGATGATAAAGCTGAATCTTCTGCTTCAGGCTAGTGAAGTGTCTAAGTTCAGGACTGTGAGCTTCTTTGGCCTGTTTCACCTCTTCCAGAAGCTTAGAGAGCTATTGGCATACACATAACAGGAAATAATAGAGAGAAAGATGGAAACAAAGTGATCACTACAAAGTCTCACTACCTGATTTTGCAGGGTTTCCTCTCTGATCTTAGACACAGCCAGAGCATCTTTGGCTCTCTGGAGCTCGTTTACTAGCCCCTGTAAATGCTGCACTGTGATCTGCATAGAGAAATTCAGAATTCAAAGATTCATTACATACAGCCTTTATCCAAAGCGACTTAGAATTATGCAAATTTATTCTTAGCAAACAAACCCGTGGCCTGATGTTTCGAGTACCATGCCAAGGCAACAATTAGCACCAAATTGATGTGCAAAGCCATATAAACAGAACTGTTGGAGTGACCGACCTCCTGTGTGTTCACTTGATTGGTGAGTTCAGCGACTGAGGAGGAGGAATGCTCAAGGGCATTTCAAGCCAAAAGGTGTTCAATCTCTTTATGATGCTAAGCCTTGACCGAAGTTAGCTGCTCAGAATTCTGCTTCTGAATTGAGACATTTTGGTAGTCTTGGTAGTCTTACTCATCTTGGGTAGCCGGGAAAGTCTTAGTTTTTTTTGGCTGTGCCCAAATGCCGCTTGGGTAATGTCCCTGAACCTTTGAACAGTAGTTTAAATCAGCAGATACATAGTAATTATGCAATTTATCGCCAAGTCTTATATGCCGTTCTCATGGCAATTTCTATTTCCACCATTCATATGGACAAACAGCGGGGTTTAGAAATTAGAGAAATGATGCCATTCTTACAGCACACTCAAAGCCCTGTCCACTTGGGACTTTAAATAGAAACCTAATTTTCTCTGCAAACTTATTTGCCAGAAATAGATGGATCCACCTGTGAGCTCTGGTAAAAAACATGCTTGGAAAAAAAGAGAAGTAGTTTGAGTGTTTTTTTCCATTACTAATTAAGAACGGAAACAGTGTCCTTCAGTCCGTGGGCTCTGGGGCACCATGTCCCAATAGTTTATACTTGTTTTGATCCTATATATTGTACTATTG
Organism: Carassius gibelio; assembly: GCF_023724105.1. Lineage (NCBI taxonomy): Eukaryota > Metazoa > Chordata > Actinopteri > Cypriniformes > Cyprinidae > Carassius > Carassius gibelio. The sequence goes on along the minus strand of NC_068386.1, from coordinate 8,021,633 downwards.
ACTGAACAGTCAGTGCTTTTAAACTAAATTCCTTTTGCTCTATTCAATACTGAATCTGAAATGAACACTTTGATTCTGTGATACTGTTGTTCCATGGTTCTGAGCCTGTGTGTGGCTGCTTCATTGCAGCCTTCTAGTTTCGCCACCAATTGATGGACATGTCTCTCCACAGAGCTGCTGTCTGGTTGGAATGAGGGGCAGTTGGGGGACAAACATCTAATCCATTATTTTCTGTGCCGGTAGATGAAGCGGCCAAGATCAGGGATGGCAGGGAGTTTGGATGACTGCGTCTCAAGAGCTCTTCCATCTGTTTGAGCTGAGACAGGAAATGGGAACATGAGTGAAATCCATTCATGATTATTTATAGTATTATTTAATTATTGGATAGATTCAGTAGACATAAACAGGAACATTTGAATGGTTTGGGAAATGTTGCAAGCCAGACTCGAAACCTACATGAACAACACGACTCAAAGAGAATAGTGAGAGTACACTAAACGTTGAGCCAGTTGTATACAAAGCTACTAATTTAGTCATCCAGATGATCCATATCTGTCTAAGAAAGGAGTTGTAACATGAAGAGGATGTGGCAAGCAGAAAGTGCTTGGAAAGCTGACTATTCAGGCAGATGGTCTGTTACTCACAGACACGGTTGGATAATTCCACCTCAGGAAATAGAGCACAAAAAGAACGTGCCCCGAATGAGCAGTACCTGCAGAATGAGACAACAAAAATATGTGGAGAGGCTCTGTCTGACCCGTCGTTCCAGGTCTGGATTCTTTTAGCTTCGCTCGCTCTCTCTTTTGCCTTTCTTTGTTGCTCATTGGCCCTCCTGCTGACCTCCATTTTTAGCTTTTCCACCTTCTCAGTGGTGGCAGCTCAGAGTCTAGCTGCATCTTTGTCTAGTAGTTCCTGGTTCTCAGCATACCACTACAGTCTCTTCTTCAGCTCTGTGACTTCCTCCCGATGTTTCTCCTGGAGCATCTTTAATTCGAAACCTTTATCACCTGGCAGATACATCCAGATGATTGTTGGCATCAAGATGACAATTACATCACTGAAAATGGACTACCGCATAACACTTCCAAAACTGAAGTTCTACCTGATGTAGAGTCCCGCCCTTTCCTCACCATCTCCATGTCTACATGCAGGGCTTGTTTTAGCCAGCGGATCTTGTCTTGCAGTCGCTGCTCCTTTTTCTACATTCAAAAACTTTTGTGTCAGGAGATGAGTGCATTTAAAATGTGGCTCATTAGATTTTGGGAACAGAACTGATAATATTATGTACTGCTGACTGGTCAACTCTGCAATGTTGAAGCTTTGGTCAGAAATGCTTCTCCCTCCGATGGTTCTTTGAATAATCTTCATGTTCAGTTGGTCCCTGGGAATTGAGTATGCATTGCTTTTATAACAGCTGCTGCAAAGAACAGCATGAATAGTAAAACCCCGCTGTGATATGTATTATATCACTCTACCAACACACTTTTAGAGCACTGACCTGGTGAAGGCCAGCTCAGTGAGAAGTCTCTGGTTCTCCATGAACAAAGCCTCCTCGTTTTGTTTGCTTTGAGCGCTTTCATTTGCAGATAAAGCTTCTCATTCTCCTTTATTGTTAAAATCATCAGAAAGAAGTTTCAGACGTGTTTTTATGCCGAACCTATTTGGAGCATATGAATACTAATGACCAAAATGCAAATATATTCAGTGCATGTATTACACTGAATATGGTTCCAGATAAGAATTAATTGGATTTGGTTTCTGGAAAGGCCATGAGTTCTTCTGTAATTACAGGAAATGAGAGAAGTAATGATCATCGTTATCCTAAATTCCAGTAATAGAGGTAATAGTGTCATTTTAAAAGAAGTGTGTTTAATTACATGCCTCATTATACTGAAATGCCATAAAATGATTCTAAAAAATGAGAGAATGATTGAGTTTTGAATTGTACCATTCACTGACATTTGTAAGACCTCACCATAAGAAAAATCCAGGAAAAGGGATAAGAAAATGAAACCTATATAATGTATGCATGTCACAAGGGCCTTGTTTCAGCATGCTTCATTCTAATGGATGTGAAAAAATGAGCAGAGACAGAGAGAGAGTGACTTACCTGATGGTAACCCTGAATCAGAATCTCCTGTTTCTTCATCTCTTTCTCTATCAGCTTGAGTTTCACTTAAGTCACAGGGTCCCAAGCTTCACCAAAAGTCCACTTTCATATGTTACTGGCCTCCTCAGCATGGTGTAGCTATAGAATTAGAACTGAACAGTTCAGAACTGGGATGAATTGCTTGCTCAGAGTCTGCAAAGGTTACTGGATGCAGTAACTACATACCAAAACTACTAACTAAAATTTATTTTTCAAAGCATGGAAATGGTTACATTTTTTTCTTCTTCTATTCAACGCAATTTTTCTTTTTTTGCTACATTGCTACATATATGCTATCTTCCTCTCAGTCAATCTCAAATAGCTTTGGTAAGTCCAATTCATTAAGCCGGTTCATTTAGACAGGTTCATGTAAATGAACTGCTTACAAAACAACCAGTCATCATGTGTTTGTGCAACAACTGTTTTTGTAGTGAAAAAACATTTTGTTACAGTTTAATATGGCTGTATATCACAATGATTTCACTATGGCAGCTAACTGTAATGAAAATAATTATGATTAATGATTTAAGTGTATTTTTTTTGTTTATGTCAGTAAAAAATGTCAGGTTTATTTCACACAAAGAAAGATGAAAACATTTATACTCTCCTTATTCTAAATCTGGAGGAACAATTTCATCACCTCCTTTGAAGCTGGTAACCTGCCAAAAAAGATTTTGAGTTATATTAACATAGCTTTTGGTTCTCTCAGATCATATTCAGAAAACCTCCCAAGAGAGATAACTTGTAAAGTATGGAGCATTTATATAATGCACTACTGCATTAGAAAGTGCATTTCTGTATCTTAAACAGTAGAGTAATGCACTGGCAATACCAAGGTTGTGGGGAAAATGGCCTTTAAGTTCATGCTTTAAGTTTTTTTTTTTTATTCTGAATTACAATTATGTAAAGTGAACAATTAAAGTAAATAATGGTTATGATTATCTTAAATAAGCCTAATTAGATTAAAAAAAATTACTAGGTGGTTATTTAACAATTTAAGGTCACATGGTGTAGTTTAAGTGGCTCATTAAGGAGTGAGCTGTGAATCATAACCATTGTGCCCTTAACCTCATACATTTATGGTAGCATTTGACAACAACACATGTAAGTCACAAATCAACTCTTTCTTATATCTGTTGTCAATAATCATTGTCAACATATTTCACCAGATGGGGCAATAAAATGCTGCGTGCCCCCATGTCCTGTTTTAAGTTAATTTACTGATGAATCCAAGGGTCATTATTTGCTAGTGCAACAAAAACACAAAATATAGTGAAGTGTGAAGTGACATGGTGAACCATACTCTGAATTTGTGCTCTGCATTTAACCCATTTAAATGCAAACACATACAGCAGTGAACACACACACACCATAGGCAGAGCAGCCACATATATATGTTTGCTGTAGACATTATGATTGCTTTATCAAAGCATACACCCGCAAGGAGCTTTCCTTTTTACCAAACGCACTGATTGTGGCAAACATACTATTTTCCCCACATTCACATAAAGGAGAGGTATTGACTTTTAACAAGAAATAAGTTCATATGTGCTTTAAGGCTGGATAAATAGGCCATGAAAATAGATGAACTTGAGTGTTTTTTAAGTTCTCTGTCAGCAGCATTTATAAAGTAGTAAAACGGACAGATCCCTAGGGTCGTACAAAGTCTGTACACACAAAATTACCCACCCGTGATGTAGAGCCTAGGAAAATTATCCCTCAAAGAAACAAAACTTTTTTTTACATTTCTGAATATATTATATAAGTTCTACAGATAAACAGGGGTTAACCTTTTATTACCAAGCAAGCAAATATGGCTGTGAATTTAACAGTCATCTTTACCCGAAAAAATGTCAAGAAAAAAGAAAAAAAATTTAATATAATTTTTTCATAAAACTAATTGAGATTAGTTATTAGATTATGCTTCCTTTTATATTATTTCGCCCCTAAATTCTCATTACTGTAATATATAATAATAAATGTAATAATTGATTAACTTTTTTATTTTGGTGATTGAATTTTTTAATGCATCTAAATTTGACGTAAAATAAAAATTGCTAACCGACTGACAGCCCTATTAAATGTTTGCATTTAATTAAGTTTTTTTTTTTTTTTTTGTATTTAAGTTATGTCACGGGTCATGAAAATTTAATACAATTTTATAAAATAAATGATAATAAAAATATAAAAGTAATTTCATATATGCAAAATTCAGTTTGGATTATATTATTATTTTTATTATTTGTTTTGTATCTTTTAATTTTGGGGTTGAACGTGACAGTTTTGGTGACGTTAACCCAGGTACCTTTGACTGTTTGACTGCCTTTGAGTCTTTTTAGGGGGCCTGCTCTCAGGTTTTCTGTCCTTTGCTGATGGAACAGGAGTAAGCTGTGAATCATCACCATTGTACACGAGTAAGAGTACAAGAGTAAGCTGATGCAATCATATTGGTTCTGGCAGGAACTCGAGAAAGAGAGGTTAATATTCCATTATAATCTTCATTAATGTGATTATTAAATTTGATGTGAATAAAGAAGCCAAGTAGTTAAATTATACGTCATTTACTTTGCAGAGTAGGTGCATCTATTTTTCTATTTTCATTTCTCAAAAATTACAGGATCTAATTTATGGATTAAATTCATGAGGCAAATGACTCATAATAGCAGTGTCTCTAACCTGGTGCTTCTTGGGTTTGACAGGAGGTAGTTCCACAGAGGAGCTGTCCTGTTCCTGCATTAGCCATTTGATCTCCTCAGCGATGCTCTTCTGAGTGTATTGAAGAGAGGCTGGATGTTTCTGTCCTTTAAGACTAGCTGCATTTCCCCCTCCACAGCCCTCATTCGCAAAACTGAAAGGGATCTCGTCTGTAGTCATCCTTAATGGACTATGATTCTCACTGCCTTGAGGCAGAGCCTCACTGTAAGACAAATAGTTCTAAAGCTGCTGAAATGAGAATATATGACTCATAGTGTGTGAAGGTAACTAGTTAAGGGCTAGAGAGAGAAGCCATGTGTGAATCCAGAGTCTGGTCCAATCGGCCGCATCAATTCCTCAACATTGGATAAATCGTGGTTGCATAAATGAGTGACAAGAGCCTGGTGACCAAAAATGTCAATATGGCTGAAGTCACACTCTAGCCAGTTTTCCATTGTAGGCTTTATTTAGAATCATAGGGCTTTGGAGTGCATGGCCGTGACTCTCTGGGCCTTGGTAGTAACTAATAAGCTGTCTCTCACACTGAAGCACCGACATACTATCATGTTGTTCATATACAAACCTCCTCAGCAAATGCAAAGCCATTTATCACAGATTTTGACTGTCATCCATGGTGAAATTGTAAGCTTTTGTTTGGGGTTCACCTAAATTTACATAAAGGGGTCATTTGATGTTGCTTAAAAAAGAAAATTATTTGGTGTATTTGGTGTAATGAAATGTGTTTATGTGGTTTAAGGTAAAAAACAAACACATTATTTTCCATATACTGTACATTATTGTTTCTCCATTATTCCCCCGCCTTTCTGAAACACGTTGATTTTTACAAAGCTTATCGTTCTAAAAAAAGCGAGGTGTACACTGATTGGCCAGCTATCAAGTGCAAACGAGGCATTTGTTGTCATGATTCTGCCCTCGTGTCCTTGATTTTTCCCTAGTCTTGAGGCAGGATCATGACAGACCCGCGTTTTGTGTACAAGCACATGGCCTTGTCTTTGGGCCATGTGCTTGTGTTGTCTCGTTCCCTTGCCCCGCCCCCCTTGTTATCCTAGTCTTGTCGTGATTGTCCTATCTGTGTCACCTGTCGTGTCTTAATTGTTCCCCCTATTTAGATCTCCTAGTGTGCTCTGTCAATCTCATATGTGATTGTACCTCATATGTGATTGTACCTCATATGTGATTGTACCTCATTTGTGATTGTGCTGTACCTCTGAAGTCCTTGTATTACCGTGAGTGTTTGTTTGTAGTTAGTGTTAAGAGTTTGTTTGTCATGTCAATCCTGTCCTGTTAAGTCGTTTAGTATCTGCCCTAGTCGTTGTTTTCCCCCTCGTGGGTTTTGTTTTTCCCTTTTTGTACTAAATAAATCCTGTGTGTTGTGATCCCTGTCTGCACTTGAGTTCCTCCCTTGCCAACCCTGACATTTGTTGCATCCAGTGGGGACATAATTATGGAATAAAATGATTTATACGGTTTTATTATGCGTTGCATGCATAGCGCTGCGTAAACATAAAACCATGTCTGCATTTGTGATTGGAGAAACGACAAACAACAAGCATTGCAGTGTAGTCTTGTCTACCAGGATCAGGAAACAGTCCTCCATAAAATGTGCAGTACACTTCTCAATATTTGGGTTGAACTGTTCTGAAACAGTGTTGTAAATACAACTTAAACACTGATTCTAGTTGTATCCTCTTTTGGAAGGCCAAACACAAAACAGTGCCTCCACGACAAAGGCAACAGCGAGAATCAAAGGTTATGCATTGTTTCTTTGCGTGAACATTTGGTTGGCCTTATGCAAATCTTCCCACATCGTGACGTAGACATGTGGGGGTGTGTTTAAATGAGCTGTTTTAGGGGGGCGTGGATGAGTCTTAACTTTCATAAAGAATATCTCTTTGGGTTTGAGACTTTAGGTTTTGCAACTTTAAAGATCTTCTTTATGTACCAAAAGCTTGTAACACCCCAAAGAGAAAGAAATAAATTAATTGAAATCACATCATATGACCCCTTCAAATAACTAACAAAATGAGAAAGAGTCATAGCAGGGATGAAGTTATTATATCTTATAATTAAAAATTGGATGACGTTATAAACCCATCCTACTCTGTCTGGAATTTCAGCAGCCATTACTCATTTTAATCATTTTAATACACTGAATTGGTGCTCAAAAATATATTTTTTTATTATTGATGTTGAAAACAGTTGTGCTGCTTAATGTTTTTGTGGAATCCATGATACTCATTTATACGACAAGAAATTTAAAGTTTAAAAGAACAGCATTTATTTGAAATAGAAATGTTTTCTAATATTGCAAATATATTTTCTCTCACTTTAAGATCAATGAAATGCTTTCCTTTCTGAATAAAAGTATTAATGTGATCTTAAATTGAGAAATAGTGCTTCTAATGGCGCTGATCTCAATAATGCCATAATTTATAGCTCTTTCGAGCTAAATATTTACAAAAAGAACACAACTTCTGTTCTTACTTTGGCAAGCTTTACATGGATTTGCTACCAAAAGCGAGGCACACCAAAACTTGTGAGAGGAAATAAGAAAGAAATGCCAGAGTTAGTAGTTTAGTCTGTCACCTCCTACATTCAGTGACAGACCTATAGCGAGATTTCAGGAAAAATAGTCGTGACATCCTCGCCCAAAATAGATTTGTTTAGAGCCAGCTAGCCGGACACATTCTTCAGTTTCAAGCCCAACTTGAAACATTTGTGGTGGAAAAGCTGCAAATCAAAAGGTTTAAAGTGCAGACATGCTCACAGTGACTGGCAACAATGAGCTAGGTGCTGAGTCTGACCTGACTCCACTGTGGAGGCAGGTTGAAGTGTAGAGAGAGAGAGAGAGAGGAGTCCTGCTGCCCTCCGCTTGTTTGTCCTCACACTCCCCTGCTGAGCTGCTGAGCTGCCTGACGCCTCCTGCAGCGTCTCAGGCTCACTCCCTCCACTCTGAACGTACCACTAAACTTTCAAGATATGGAGGAGAGAATGTTTCAAATCACTTGTTGGAAGTTTACCTTAACAATGTAAACAGGCTCTCAAACCTGTAGGTTCCAGTGCAGTTGTCTCTGTTTGCTTGGTGTTGGGTCACTTTTCTTTCCTCGTTGCCACACTGGGAACTGCAGAAGGCAATGCTCCATCCGTGGAATTTAGAGAGTCATGCAGTGACACTGGGACATACAGTAAGAACAGCATTTCACCTCCTGATCTGAACATTCAAAAAATTATGCATTTAAATTGTAATCTGCTGTTTACTTTTGGCCAGCATCTGATGTCTTTCAGGTTTCTGAAAAGATGACGACCAGGAAATTGTAAAAAAATTAGGGCCTTAGATATTTATGTTTTATTTTTTTTATTTTTTTTTTACAGGTTTAGGGTCAGGGCACACCTTTTAAGGTGTGCAAGTTTGAATATTTGATACCTAAAACCTGGACCTGAAATTCAAAATAGCATGTGCTATATATAAATATATATAATTTTTTTTTCTCTACCTAATACTTTAAATGTAGTAATAAAAATTAATAAATATCACACATTTTTTTTCTACTAAAGTCCCCAGCAGCCCCCAATGAGACTGATCCAATGTAGAATAAAACAGCCTTTTAGGCAACTATTATGACTTGAGTATTCATCTTTTGGCATTGTAAGCATTTGTCAAATGTACTATTAATTTCGTGGTCAATTACTATTGATTTCTATAGTGATTTTCTATACCATATTTTCCGGACTATAAGTCGCACTATTTTTCATAGTTTGGCAGGTCCTGCGACTTATAGTCAGGTGCGACTTATTTATCAAAATTTATTTGACATGAACGAAGAGAATTGAACCAAGAGAAAACATTACCGTCTACAGCCGCAAGAGGGCGCTCTATGCTGCTTAGTGCTCCTATAGTCTACCACTAAAAACATACAGCGCCCTCTCGCGGCTGTAGACGGTAATGTTTTCTCTTGGTTCTTGGGTCTAAATAAATGCGACTTAAGGTCCAGTGCGACTTATATATGTTTTTTTTCCTCGTCATGACGTAATTTTGGACTGATGCGACTTATACTCAGGTGCAACTTTTAGTCCGAAAAATATGTTATATAATTTACTTATTGCATCATTAAATTGTGTTCTTTTGCGGGTTTTATTGTTGAAAAGCAATTTTGTCATAGTTGAAAATATTTGTTTTGTTTATATTTTAATTAACTGTCCAGCACTCTTTAAATATTGCTTAATATTAACTCTATATTTTCACCCAGCATGTGATGCAAAATACAGATAGACCTGCATTTGTTTCCATGCATTATTAAATTCACCAGTTTTTAAGGCAGGGCACATTAAGTGCATTGAAAATTTATACTCACCTTCTTTTGAAGCACCTCTTCACTTTTCTCACTGGCCTATTTCTCAAAATCTTCACTATGTGCAGGAGATGCTGACATAGAAGCAATATACGGGTGTTTTAGTGCTTTAGAAAGCAATAACAACAAAACACAACCCTTTCAAATTCTTATTCTCTATGCTCTTACCAGCAGAGTCTTTATTCTTTCCCTGTTCTTCCTCATGTATTGAATCCATTTCTTCTCCTCTGAAAAGAACACAGTGAAACTAAATCTAAAGAAGGGACATATGCAAATACTCCTTCACTAAAAGCATCCACGCAATCCATTATGCTCTAAGTCACAGCTTTCTTCAGGTTGGATAAAAACCTGGCATTTTCATCCTCATCCAATGTGTCCAGCCCTAGAGCACCTGCACTTGGTACCATACCAGACATCATCACAGAATCTTTAAAGAAGCAATTACAGATGGTGCAGTTCAAACAAAGAGAGTGATGATAAATGTTATGAAATAGTTAAAGAGACTGACCTTCAGTCTCAAGACTGTCTCTACTAAATATGGCTTTGTCTATATTCCCTTCATCCTCCAAGAATAGCTCCTTCGGCTTTTCTTCGTCCACTTAATGGATGGCGTCTTCCTCAGAGACTACAGGAACGACTTTCCAGTTAATGACATCTCTACGAGTCAATGAATGTTGTAAGTATTAAATAGGCCATTTATCCACACCAGGCTTTGTTTAAAAAGTTCTTTACCTTTTGGGGCATAGGCCGCCAATTAGGGATCTCCAAGAGTCTCTGTCCTGGGGTCTCTTCTCTAGTTGGTTCCAGGTAATATTCATGTTCTTTATATCTGCCTCCAGTTCTCGACGCCATGTGTTTCTTGGCCTGCCTCTTTTCCGCTTGCCCTGCGGGTTCCATGTTAAGGCTTGCCTGGCAAAAAGTGCAACATACAGGTACCATAAAAGTTGTTGTCTTTTCGTTACACTTCAGATAAATCAAACTATCCAGAACAGCCTTTTGTATCACTAGCCACTGAATAGGTGCAACTCAGTGACGTGCATTTCGGAGAATTCCAAATGGCCAAAACATACAAAAGAATGTCTACACAGTTTATCAGACTTCTTTAAAAATAGAAGGACATTATTATGGCTAAAACCGCTGTTTGATATACTGGCTCTCTGCGTGGCACATTATCATTCTGAGCAGCACATATTCAATTAACTAGAGTTCAGAGAAATTACTAACTGGCACAGTACATGTTCTACAAACAGGCAAAATTCAAAGGATATGTTTACAGCAACAACTGGTGCTGTAAACACTGCAGCTACAATTACATATAACCAAAACAACACCCCTGGTCTGCTGTGCTTTATTATTGCACAGAATGATGCATTCGACTAAATTATGAATAAAAACAAATAACAACAATGTTAAGTACACCTCCACAAAACATGTCAGAAATCTAAATAACAATCTAAAGACACCAAAAGATACCATCTTATCTGTTTACTGAATCACTAGCATTGCTTTCCACAGACAACTCATCGTAACCAGTGCGAATGGGACTCTTGTGTTCTGATGTACTGGAATAGTTATCAGACACTGGAGTTGGTGCACAGCGAGAGTCTTCCTCTGAGATCCTTTGCTCTTCTAAAGAGTAGCTACGATCTCATCTACTGCATCATGTTCAGGACTTATGTTAGGGGATGACCTCTGATTGGACAGCTGGCTCACCCTATCAAGGGCTTGTAGGGACGAACAAAGGAAGAAAAAACAAACACGAAAGAAGTTCATAAAACAGGTAGATGCCACCAAATAAGACTTTAAAAGTCATACAATAATCAGTAAAATCAAAATGACACTTGAGGCTTTAGCTTGCTAATCTAGATTAGTTGTTTTCAAGTGTAAATAAAATGCACAACACATATATATCATATGTATATATATATATATATATATATATATATATATATATATATATATATATATATATGAATTGCAATTATGTTATTTGGGACAAAAATCACACAAAAAAACACACTCCACCTTAGTGTACATCACTGATTTATGATTAATAAAATGTATGCAATTGAGGGCTTTTTCTCTGTCTGGATTCCACCTGAGTGTTCATAGCTTGTGATTTTTTAATTTTAGCAAAATGGCATTTAGTGGCTTTTTCTGCAGAAGTGATGAAAAAAGAAAAAAGCAGGACAAAAAAAGAGAAGGCACAGACAGGGTGATTATGTCAGATACAAAGAAAGAGAGGATTACTACAGCTTGATGTCCCTGTGGGACAGACGTTTTCATCCATTGAAACGCTGAACAGTAATAACAGCAAATTACACTGTGAACAGCACTTCAGAAGTCAAAGGAAAAGTGAACTAAAACTAAATATTGCTATTTATCAGACAATACTTGCTGTTTACTGCTGAGACAGAACATTGTCTATACAAAACTTGTGTAACAGAAAACTAGATGCATTGGGAGGATATACAAAGCTATTGCTGAGCATCAAAATATCAGGACTCATCTCTTAAATTCAGGATAACAGAATAATTTATAATTAATAAGAAACAAGTAATGTGTTCATGTAGTAAACAACACCTTAGTCACTGGAATTGGCGGAATTGATGGCAGAACAATTTATAATAATTAGTTTAGGTATATTTCTATTATGCCATGCTGATTTACTGTTGTTTAGATATAAATGCACTTGTGACATTCAATATACTTTCCAACAATATTTTGTGTTAGGTGTTGATAGCACCTATGATAAATTGCTTTATGTTCCTCATTTGTAAGTCAGTTTAGATATAAACATCTGCTAAATGACTAAATTCAAAGTTAATTTAACATGCAAGCAAATGCAAAGGCGCTGGGAATCCCAAATCCGCCCCAAAACAAAACAAGCCTGTTAAGAGCTGAGAATAATGAGAAAACAGCAACTCCACCATCGCTGAAGCAATTAGGCTGCCAATATGACTAACAACAGGTGCAGATTATATCAGGTCTAAACATATATTAAAAAAAACACATGCATCAGTTCATATCTAGAATTTTGAGTTATATAATACCATGTATATAACAGCAACATAAAACAACAACAGATCTAATTAACTATTCAATTCAGAAAACTAAAATTAATAAATTGAACAAGTTCTTTAGAAACCAATGCAGTGCAGTTCATAGCTGCATTTGGGGATCCCTGATGTGATGACACATCTGAGTCTTCAGCTGATTTTGCATAAATTATTTTGTCTACTGCTTTGTGCTTGCTGCCCTCAAGTGGACAAATGCTAAATTACAATATTTGTTGCTTAAACCCCCAGTATTATTGTTAGACACTTTTGTGAGTGAAGTGAAGTGAAGTGACATTCAGCCAAGTATGGTGACCCATACTCAGAATTTGTGCTCTGCATTTAACCCATCCGAAATGCACACACACAGAGCAGTGAACACACACACACACACACACAGTGAGCACACACCCGGAGCAGTGGGCAGCCATTTATGCTGCGGCGCACGGGAAGCAGTTGGGGGTTCGATTCCTTGCTCAAGGGCACCTAAGTCATGGTATCGAAGGTGGAGAGAGAGCTGTTCATGCACTCCCCCCACCCACAATTCCATCCGGCCCGAGACTAGAACTCACAACCCTTCGATTGGGAGTTCAACCCTCTAACCATTAGGCCACGACTTCCCCCATTAAAAGATACTCACAATAAACAATACAAGAAGAGCATGCATCCCCTGGAAATCTGGAATAAGGAGACTTGCTCAAAGGCAAAAAGTTGTTAGTGGATCTCAGAAACTTTGCAAGGCGTGAACTGTAAACTTTTGGGTTTCAAACCCAGACCAAAGAGAATTCAGCTAAGCTCCTTTTTGACCGAGGTAACAGCAGCACTCACCTGGTGCCTCTTCAATGTCATTATCATCCTGCCACCAGGGCACAGATGCTGAGACCGTCTTCAGAGGCTTGACAGGTGCTTTTCCCAAGCTGTCAAGAACACTAGGGCGCCTGACGCTGGTGCCCAAATCGACAAGAGTCATTAGTGACAGACTGGAAAAAAAGTTAATAAACACACAACAGCATAGGGTTTAATACTGACTTCAACAATATTTTACTGTATGTTGTCTTTCAATTAATGCACAGTATATAGAAGATTTATACAATAATTTGCAATATAAACATATTTAAAACAATCTTAAACATAATTAAAACAGTAAACTGTCAATAGTAGAGACTGTCAACAATTCTTTTCAAGCTCTTTCAAGAACTGCTGAAACTGCTGATCTAGCTCCACTTTAGTCAGTCTAAGAGACATAATTCACTGTGAGACAAACATATTAACATTAGTGCTATTTCAATGGCTGTCAAACAAATAAATAAAAATTAAATGAGAAAATGTCTGGAAGAGAGTCAGAAAAGTCTGGTTGCGCTGCATTATAAACAAACAAGCTGTTATTGAAGAAAGTGAAAAAAGATTTTTGTTATATTGTTGTTCGTTGTTGCCAGGTTGGCGAAAATGCCTCATTACTGGCAAATGCACATGCACATGCATAAGGGGCAACTTCTCACAAATAAAGGTACAAAAGCCATCACTGGGGCAGTACCTTTTCAAAAACTACATATTTGTACCTAAAGGGTCCATTTTGGTACCTTTAAGGTGCATATTAGTACTTAAAGTGTACATATTAGAACCTAATACTAAACAACCAAAACATTATCAATATCTATATTATTTATCAGTCATAATGTAAATATAATTCAAATGAATAATTAATAATATTTTTAATAAAGACTTTTTAATTTTTGGGGGGGTTAATGGGACATGGGGTTAAGTGATTAATGACAAAATTTTCATTTTAGGGTGGAGTATCCCTTTAGGAGAGTGAAATTATAAAATCCTTTTAAAAAATCATAAAATTCCCCCATTTATCGAACACCATTTGCCTTGTCATTTCTGTTGCATTAGCCCCCTGATGGGTGCCCGAATGGTACAATCAGCAAATCACTGCCGGGAAAATAGAACAACTAGCATATACGAGTGTGATTCGCACACATCTCTGTCTCTGATTTTTCTAAATGAATGCTTAATGCATTCTAATCATGACCCTGGTGTCATCAGAGCTCTATCTCACTCTGTCTGAATGAGATAAGTGAACGAGTGATTAGGATGTAAATGCTTCCCTCCTCTCTCATTTCTCATGTAAATGCGCCCCATCGTCCACCAAACGCACCCTATAACTTAATGAAGACAGTGTCCTCTCCCGTCGACTTGACATTGGGATGCTTGTGCGCGCTCTGACAGGAGCTGGACAGGATCACCCTGTCCAACCCACCCTCACTGTAATTCATATTCATGCAAGGGCCTGTTAATATTTTGGAGAGGTGGGCATCTCGCAAAGGAGGGGCTCCATTACAGATAATTGGACTGACCTTCAGTTGTATTTCAGCATCATACAGTACACTGACATTGACTGTCCTTTGCCATCCTTATACATTTAAAAGCCACATGGGAAACATTTCATCAGGCTCAGCTGTTTTGGAGATTGCAATGTCTCTGAGTTTATTTTGTCAGGTAACTTTGAATACTTCCATCAGATTGATAACGAGTTCTTTAGATTCTATAGTGATATAAAGTGCCATCCTTCTAATGAGGTATATGAAATTTTTGGTTCTAGACTTATAGTAGAAACAGGCAAATTATTATTATTATAGTTACATAACAAACTAAAACATAAATAAAATAAATGTTAACTATATATATATATATATATATATATATATATATATATATATATATATATATATACACACACACACACTTTTTATTTAATTAATTGTAATATAATTTAGATTCATGTAGTAAAATAAAAAAAAAAAAAACTATAAAAAAGACAAAAAACTAAAAAATACAAACTAAAATTAACCATAATTAAACAGAAAATATAAAAATAAAAACTTAAAATAAAATAGCTTCAAAACAGTAATAAAAAAATAAAATAGTATCTCAATGATACTAAAATAACACAGCCATCTATTTTGTTATTCATGTGAGCATAATTTATAGCAATTATTAATAATTTTATTTTAAAATATTTTAACATTTATAAGATTATTAATGTATTTACATTTTTAAATCATTGTAAAATAATAAAAAAATAAGTCATAGTCAATTAATTTCCTCTCCAGTCTCGATTTTAAAGAAAAAAGGATATAAACAGATTCCTCTTTAAATGTGGTTTAGATAGACAGAGATATGGTGAAGAAAAATGAGCCTGCACGTGTGAGAAGTGATGAGGCCCATTAGACAGTCTCTCAGACATCAATTCTTCACTCGTGCTCTTCTCCCGGCCGATCAATTACTACTGCCTCCTGAAACTCAAGTCCGGCAGCCCGCTTCATCACCAGCTTTCTGAGCTCGCTGCCTCAGGCTCATTTCTGCCACAGAGAGGAGGAGTAGAAGCTGTTTATGATAGCAATAGCATGAGTGGGTGTGTCTGCTCCTGACGTGACACTGAGGTCTTGAAACGGAGAACACACACACACACACACACACACACACACACACACAAGCACACGCACACACTCACACACTCACACACACACACACACACACACACACACACACACACACACACACACACACACACACACACAATCTCAGGTCAGCTATCCTTGTGGGGACTCTCCATAGGCGTAATGGTTTTTATACTATGGCCCTACACCAACCCTACACCCAAACCTAACCCTCACAGGAAACGTTCTGCATTTTTTGATTTTCAAGAAACTTCATACTGTGTCATTTATTAGCTTTTTTACCCATGGGGACCTCAATTTAGGTCCCCACCGTGACACGAGTCCCCATGAGTCTGTGTGTATTCAGGTTTAAGTCCCCACCAGAATAGAAAAACAAGTACACACACACACACACACACGTAGAGCTTCTTCACTGTAAGTCCTTCCTGAATAGACTCATATTATCTAAAAGTGTGATTCATGATCTACATTTCAGTAGGTTTCAGGCCCTTCTGTTCAATTTGGCTGACCTGTCATAACATCAGTTGATAAAAAACCAAGAGTTTGGGGAGATATAGTAGAATAAATGGAGGATTATGAAGACTGGGCAGGGAGAACCTTAACTTTTAATATCCAGAGATGTCTGAAGTCATGTTTAAGAGCACTTGCTATTGCATTTCTATATAATACAAAATATAAGCATTAATATTTAATACCAGCTCTCTACCTCCAACAAATGGCTACAATTTAATAAGAAGCTGTCTAAGGCAACGTTTTCAAACTGGGGTCAAGGACCCCAGGGGATGCAAGAGAGTGGTGGTCCAAAGAAAGGTTTAAAGAGTAAAGAGTGTAATTTTTAAATTAAATACACGAGTAAATGAAAATAATTATTGTAAAATAAATAATTAAATAAATAAAAAGAAAGAAAGAAGGATACAGGATACAGCGTAATAACATAATAAAATTAGATATTTTCCAAATAATATTTTACACATATTTATAAGACTCATTTTTGCACAGTGTAAACTGTGTATTTTTCTGTACATAAAAACAAATTGGTGTGAGAAAAAAAAATCTAAATTGCATACTTCTTTTAAATCACTAATTACTTTGTTACTGTTATGAAGGCATGTCATATGTTACATGAATGTAATGTTGCCACTGTCATGTGACCTAGCAGCATTAATTTTGACCCTTCACTGTCATTCACAAATCCTCTCCTGTGGCCTCATATGATAGAAAAGCGTTCACTGGATGCACACTTCAGAGTTTCATCAGAAGTTGTACTGTACGTCATCTGCGTGCTTTTCACAAGCTGTTTTATTCTGGCAGTTCAGACATACTGCTGTTTTCAGATAATAACAAATATGTATACATATTAAGATGTAGCCTTTGTTTAGTCTGCTTGTGAGAGAAAACTGCACATCCAACATGTTCCAGAAGGGGGCAGGATTGCTCTATGCGAGTGTTTTCAGCTGCGACAACCCTCACCACTAGAAACAGTCACACTTGGCTTCTGTTCATCTTTCTGTCCTTCTCTATCTATGGGATTTAGGTGTAATCCCCTGAGCATACAAACCTGCCCTCCAAACTACTCCTTAACTGACCAAAGCCCATTGATCACTAAGAATATCTATCTCAAAACCACCACAAAGACGTCCACACTCTCTCAAAACAGCATACAATGAGAAAATAGAACTGCAATATTCAGTACTGCTCATTATCTTCACAGAATCACTTCATCTCTCAGATGCCCTTCACCTAAAACCTGGTCTCCACTGAGCTATCCTGCCCTCGACGTTTCACTAGCACTGGATTTTCAGATGACACATTATCATGTCTCCCCATTGACCAGCTCACCGTCCCATCATCCCTCGGTTAAGAGCGAGATGGGCTGCGAGACGCAGAGCTGGAGGGTGGCCCTGACGCGGGGGACGGGAGGGAGGGACTCTGCGTAACTCTGGAGAGGAGGGTGCAAGAGGCACAGACGCACTGCTCTTCAGACGAGAGGAAGAGAGGCACATTAATCATCCCAAGACATCTGTTCTTTCTGCTGCTTTAGAATTCTGTCAAAGTGCTCCTGACTTTCCCATATAACTGCACAGAAAAATGGAGAAAAAAAAAGAAGAAAAAAAGAAAGTGGTGACAGGAAAAAAGGCCCAAAAATGTCATCTTTTTGCCCTGGACAGACTGAGTGAAACGTTAGATCTAATTCTATGATCTTCGCTTCTCATTAAATTCCCTTTCATGTGAGTCATTGACAGGTAGGCTGTAGCGAACTTTTAAAGAAGGTGGACTGATAAAAAATTTAAATAACTTAAATTTAACATACAAAGCTATCATATGGATTCAGAAGGTCTGGAATTATAGTTGCACGGTTGTTTGGAACAACAAAAGGCTATACAAATAAAAAAAAGGATTTACAATTTACATTGACTGTAAATAAAATATTAAAAAGTCTTTAAATTGAATGAAGTGATTAATATGACAAACTGTATACAGATATACATAATTTTATTCTACAATAATAATAAAGAAACAAAACAAAGAACAACAACAACTAAAAAAGTGATCATGTTTAAGTGTTTTTGGTCATATTTCATGTACATTAGTGCGTCAAACATAGACAGCAGTTGAAAGGTCCCCTAGAATGACTTGTCTTGTCCATTACGTCTTCTTCAACTGTAATGTATTTATGCAAATAATGGCATTCATACAGCACTACATCTAATCATAACACGATGAAATACTTAAATAACCGCAAGGCAATGAAGCGTGTCATTTGCTTGTCTGTTGTGCTAGTAAAAGTTATAAAGATTCTGTCAAAGATATGGGCTATGATGTGTTTTGACAGTTAATATTAGTTTTCCTCTTACTAAATGTTTGAAAAACTCTAAAATTTTTGGTAACTAAACTTATTGCCATTGTATGTAAATCTGCCTATAACATTTTTTATATGGTTGAGAAGTGATCAGGATAGGGGCTCAAATATATATATATATGATATATAATATAATATATATAAAAGTGTTCCTGTAGCTCAAGCGGTAGAACATTGCGAGGTAGGGGATTCGATTCCCTGGGAACAAATGATGGGTAAAAAATCGATAGCCTGAATGCACTGTAAGTCGCTTTGGATAAAAGTGTCTGCTAAATGCATAAATTTAATACTGTCACTTTTTGTTACTATGTAAATATGTTTATGTTTAAGAGGCTGTTTGTTTATTCGTATCGTATTTTTCAGTGTATATCCAAACATACAAAATGAGCCCGGGCTACATATTGATGGGGTACAAGAAACTGCACACTTCACCTTAAAAAAAACATATTTATAGGTACAACCAAATGTAGGCAACAATTAAATCACATTGCCGTAAACAGTAAACCCAGGTCTAAAGTCCACATTAAGCTCCATGGAGAAAGTTAATAAAATTGTGTCGTGGTATGTGATGGAGAGAATGAAAATAGGAGGTGGAATAAAGTGGGCTAGTACAAGTTAAAGCTGGATCAATAAAATCTCTAGTAAACTGAAAGTGCAAATGAGCTCAGCTGTGGGGAACATCTTATGTAAAAATGTTTTGAGAGATTATTGGAAAAACTTTCTGCATTGAGTTCTGGCATCATCTTAAGTCACTGATGAGAGGGGCTCCTAACTGAAAAGTTTTGAGAGTATTATAGTGCTCTGATATGTAGATCTCCTCAATTTTGTTCTTGTTACTATAGAGCTTCACAATGAATCTGTCCATGTTGCTCATTTTGTTATGTGGATCATAATATTTCCTCACTTCATAGGGAACATCTTAGAGTGCCGGTAGTGAAGGTTCCCTATGGTGAAGCACTGTAACTGCTGTCCCAGTTTCCTTCAGCTCCTCTTCAGTGTTTAATGTTTTATTGTCAATGACCAAGATGGCAAGCAAAAGACTGAGATGTTTTGTCATCGCTCTATGCAGTCTGCAGGAAGAATGAGAGCAATTTAAGATCAAAACAGCTGGAAAAGATGACTGAAACATGACATCATAATTCACCTTTTTTACTAAATGCACAACCACATATTGAATAAATACTGTTCTTGACATTTATACTGTAAGCAATCTTTTTTTGTTCTTTTCTATCACCTATTTATATCACATTGGCATGAAGAGAATGTCTTGTACCTGCATTTCCTGTAGGTACATATCCAGACACATTTTGATGATCTGATAACTTTTTACTACTTATTACTTTTTAGGAATGTACTGATACTAAAATCAATAAAAGGTGCAATATTAAAATGCAAAACTATTTCCGTCTAAATAAAAATGAACTAAAATACAAGCAAATAAAACCATTAAAAAGTTTATTTAGACTTTTTAAAAGTTGATTTAGACTATTTCTTCATACTGAAAAATTTATATTTTGAGAATTGCTAAATATACTAACAATGTTATTAAATTATTAAGATTTTTAAAGATCAGCTTGTAAGCAGCAAAGCTAATTTAAATAAAAAAGAACAACAATTAAATATCTAATATAATAATAACTTACAATTACTGATAAATTACAAAATTCTAAAATAATCTGATAATAGAAATAGCACCTATAAATGAGTATCCCTAATTTTTCATGGTTTAATTTGCTGCTTCAATCTGAAATATGTCATAATTTGGAAATAGAATGATTTGTGAATATTGTTTCTTGTTGACTTTAATTGTTTTAAAAGCTCTTGATATTTATACTTTCAGCAATACTTTTGTTCTTTTCTATCACCTATTTTTATCATGTTGGTAAGAAAATACACTTCTTTTAAAATTCTTGGTGACTAAAACATGCATCTTATTCACAGTTTTTTGAAACCTGTGCAGAGCTTTTTAAAGCAAAGAATAACTAACAGCATTCTCAATGAAGCATTACTCATGTTAATTTCCCTGAATGAGTCAGCCGAACGTGGATGTGGAATGTCTTGAGGAGGCTGTGGATATTTTGGGCCTCAATGTGTGTATAGAGTCAGTTCAGAGTATGTGGGCCCTTAGATTGAGAGCTGCATTTTCTGGCACATTTATTCACCCTATCTAAAAGCAAGTGGTTAAATATGAGAAGCCTACATGACAGATGCGTTCTGCCCTGTTGCCCAGTCTCATTACCGGATTATGAATTATCAAAATGCATTCATCTTAATCCTAACAGCTCTGATTCAGTTCAAAACATGACAGCTGTGAAATGAAAACACATAATGTGCTGACTGAAAAGAGAGAAAACACATTTCTCCTTCTTACAGTAAAGCAAATAAGGCATGCAATAGTCTACAGGTGATCTGTGATTTGACTCTTTCTCAAAGAATATTTGCAGGTGTAAAGTACATCTTCATCAATAAAACAGCAATGGTATCAGATTCTTCATCTTAAAAACTGCATTTCATTCAAGCAGGTCTAGACTAAACAAACTATTCAAAATGTGAATGTCTGATATTTTTCCATATGGAGTTCATCTTTATGACATGAATAGCATATTCTATAGTATATTATTTCCCTTCACTTTCACCATATTTTTTTTTTTTACAAATGAATATGTATAGCGTGTGTCTTGAGGTGGGCAGAGAAATGTAAACACATTGTAGTACAGAAATGTGTTGTTTCTCTTCACTGTTCCCTGGTTTCAACTCACAGTGCCATATAAAAGCTTCCCGGCTTCATTACAAATAAATTATACTTTTAAATGATCCCAGCATGGCAAACAAGCCCAGCTTTTAGAGGAAGGTATGAATAAAAAACAGAGACAGGAAAGTAGAGAGATAGAGCAGGCATTAGCATTTCATTTTTACAGATTTAACACCAAATAATGTTCCATTTTGTGGCTTTTATTTATTTATTTTGCCATCTTCATGCTTACACTGTTGCACACATAAAAGCCCGCTGTGCTAATCTCCCTGGCAATGTGACCGCTCTCACTTTTGGGTAGTTTCTTTAATTCCTCTGGTGAATGTATACATGACTTTAGGGTCACACCGTATTAGTTCCCCCTGCCTCTGGGTGCTATGAGCTATCCAGAGCTGTGCTGAGTATAAAAATCAGTTTCTTCCATTCTGTGCTGAGTGTGACCTGAAGTTAACTTACTGAGGAAGAACGAAACGACTTTGTGGAACACAAACTATAGGGCTTGTGTGAATTGTTTGTGTGCTGTCTGTATTGTTTTAGTTGCCAAATCACTAATGAAATAATGGGTAAATATTAGGTAGAAAAAAATAATAATAATTTGAGTGCTATAGGTTGAATTAAATGCATACAGGCTACTATGATCTAGTGCACTTTGTTATACTCTTAAAAATGAATTTAATGTTTTAACTGTGAAATATATCATTTAAAAGGTCTAAGACTCAAAATTAAATTGTCCGAAGATAATTTACAATCGCAAAGATACAGCAATTATATTATGTCAGGTGTGAACATTATAACACTGGACTTTTATTGCAGATTAATGATGTTTAGAAAATGGTCTAGTAAATAAAATCCATTTGACATTTTATGTCCAAAAATACGCATTTATAAAAATCTATACATTTACAGAAATATTAATTCATCATCAGTTGTATACATGTACTGTTGTATTCAGTTGTATACGTGTGTATATATATATATATATATATATATATATATGTATATAATTTTTTTTTTTTTTTTAGGTCATAGAACATTCATTTACTTAGGTACTTTGGTCATTTTTAAAAGCACAACTAGAAAAAAAATAAAATAAAAAGATGTTATTAGTTGTATAATTAACAATTTTATAATTATACATAATAATTTTATCATCTATTTTCTATTATTAATTTAAAATATTTGCTGGACACTTTTCCGCGTTTGTGAACTCATCGCACAATACTTTATTCATTTTAACTAATTAATCAAGAACTGCAAACATTTTGCATTGAATGTGAATTACACTTTAAAAGGCGGTGGGTGTTACTGCTTCTTCATCATTTGAAACAGCTGGAGGACACTTCACAAAGAATAGATCACTGTGTAGCTGAAGAGTTTGATACAGCGGTAATGAAGTGATATTAGGAAGACGTATGTTGTGGACTCAGCCACCTAAAGTATTTCCAACCAGCTACGCCTTCATCTGATGAACCTACAGAAGAGTGAGCAGGGGCCACTTCTTGTTGCACTTTTGTGAACCTATATTTATATCTCTGATGAATTGACAGCCAAGTCCCACTGGGGCACAATAGGAACACAAGCTGGTGAATCCTTTAGTGTCTGTCTGTATTGACTGCGGGGGCTAGAGAGGCAGTAAAACTCTCTCATAAGCGTGTTTGACACTTCTATTGCAGCGTTGCCAAGCGCTCCAGGGTCCGCTTTATATTTTATCCTCTCACTGCAGTGTCAGCCTGCACGAGAAGGCACTTTTTAAATTGCTCTGCACACTCGATTTACACTGTGTTTCTCCCCAATGAAACGGGTCTCCATCAAACTCACAGCAGAAGCCATGTATAATCACTCTACATGTAGTCACATATAATGAATCTTGAGTGCATCATCATATTGCATGTCTGATGTTTTCTTATGCGGAGTCTTGTTTGTGGATATATAATGAGTGTAGGTGACTACAGAGACAAATTTGACAAGTTTCAACTCAGGTTGGGGTCAAAAAAAGATTTATTTAGTCGTTTATTATTTTAAGGAGAACAGATAACCCGATATAGAAAATAATTCAAAATAAATTCATAGTCAGGGCTTGTGAGAATCTGTGGGTTTTATGTGGTGATTTGTTATGCATTCGTATAATGTACTTCTTTTAAGAACTAATGAAAGCAGATCATATGAACAGGTACAAATGAGAATGTACAATTTAGCCACCAATTTCCTAAAAATTAATATAGTTAGCATCTCGCATGAACCTGTATTTTCCAATTGACAATATGTAGCTAAAATTGAATGTGTGTTATGATTGTTTGCCATTTATGATGGGAAATATCTACCCTGCACACTAGAGGTTGTATGACTATTGCAGTATAGTAGTTTTATCTTAAAATAACGGTATACACAGGCATAATGCACATTTTCCTAGTTTTGCATAAATTATCTATTTACATAAAGCTTTGTCACCTGTGAACATCGAGTGATTAATAATTTCTTGTGCAAACTCTTGCCTTTTAAGCAGCAAGACAACAAATTCAGTGAAATTTACTCAGTCTGATCTGTTTAATTGTCCTTCTGTTCTTCTTCTTCACTTTTTTTTCTACTTGAGCAGAAGCCATAAATCAGGAATAAGGCTGTCACTTGCAGATTGGAAAAAAGTGAATCCTCAAGACGGCTAGTTTTACACCCAACTGAAGCACAAAGACAGAAAACGAACTTTAACATTCCGGGGCTGTTCGATTAGTTTGAATGAAGCCAGGTGCGCTGCCCAAAAACAATCATCTTGAAAACATCTTTGTCACATGGCAGCTCATTTTTAGGGACGAAAAGGATGTTTTGCAATCATTTAATTCAAATGAGAGCTCAACTGATATGTGATTTCTATTCATCAAACCGTGCTGTGCAACAGGCCAGGATGCCATTTGAACAATCTCGCCATCATCTGTGTAATCAAAGGAATACTGTAATCAGTGCCATTTGGCAAATAACAATTAAAGCACATAAAGCTGAAGCCCAATTAAAGCACATGAACACGAGTTAGCAAAATAAAGTCACAGCAAAATAAATAAAATATATGGATGACACATGCCAATTACAGTATATACCTTTATATGGTGGGAGTGTATCAGTCCGTGTTTGTGCATTCCTGTGCAAGCAGACCATTAATTTATGAGCTTTTAGTGTGTGTGTTGTTGAGAGAGAGATGTGGTGGAGTGGCAGGTTGCCAAGCATGTCGATGTGGGCAGACAAAAACAATGAGAGGAAGATGGGAGCGAGACCTCCCTGAGGCCAAGAGGGAGTAAGCTATAAAGAGATAAATGAATACTAATGGAAAGATGATTGGCAACCAAGATGGGACACAAATAGAAGGGCACGAGGACAGGGCAGGCGAGTGATCATATTAAAAAAAATGCTTCAGCACTGCCCTTGTAGAGGTCATTGTAAAAACACTACACATTTTGACTCTGATTGGCCATGGTAGCTTGAATAACAAGGTGTTTTAAGCATAAGAGTAAGAAACCCTGTAGGACTTGGATTTTAGCTTACCTACCTGGAAACATACCGAGCCTTACCTGACAAGTGTCATTTTAAAATTACCTCAATTCTCAGAGATCCCCAAACGGTTCGCACGAACCTGTTCAAAAGATTCAGTTTCCTTAAACCCCACCTTTCGGTAGCATACTGTGTTCTGATTGGTCAACTAACATGCAAGCAGATTGGATTGGTTGTTCGCACACACCTCCACGGTAAACTGTGCGTCAGCATCTGTTTGGGGTGAATTATGTCTTATTCCTCTCACCGCGAAGCAAACAGTAAAATAAAAAACTTGAACAGTCTCGCTGCTGTTTCTTCTGTGTGGGTGTATTCAAGCCGCGTGCTTCAGTTTGAATCTGAATAACACGTTCAGCGCGGGGGCGTGGTCACATATAACTAAGGGAGACATGAAAAACAGACATCGCGTTGTTTTCATATGGATTACTTTATCACAGAATATCTGTTTTCGGCAGCACTTGTTTAGTTTTAAAATAGACATGTCAAGCTTTCTATAGATATCTCTCTCATGTCTCTTTGTTGAGTATTCACGGAGTTAATTCATTTTAATGACGTGTTTGTACATGACGATCAGCGCAGACGGAGATGCTCGTTGTTCTAAATAAAGTTGGTAATGAACCATCTTTTATGGCCAAACGTTTTGAAAATCCCGCTGTACTCACCGAGATTAGAAAAGCAGTCATCAGTGAAATGTTGTGAACACAACAAAAGAGATTTGTTGTACTGCTCTGTTATTGTGGTAAAAATGAATTTTAGCCATTGGTTCTTCTGATCTTTATTCGTTGGCAGTGAAAAAAAAAAGAACTTGCCTTTACAATTAAAAACACACTGTCTCCTCGACATGATGCTATCACACCAACCAGAGCGTCTGTGTGGGGGGTGGGGCAGGTCAGAGTTCTCCAAGACATTAGGCGGAGATTATTATGCAAAGTGTTCCTAGTGACGTACATAGAGATGGGCAAAAGATTTGAAATCTATAACGACTCGTTTCAGCGATTCAGAGTCGACTCCTTACTTTAGAAGCCAATAACTTTATAAATCGTGTACTTTTTGGTTTAATTATTTGCACATTGTTTACACAGATGGACAGCTACATCATACTCTGTAATACAGGTAATTTTTGATTTCCCATCTGTGTGGCTCTTTAATCAAAATTTGAAATGTTGCCATGGCAACCGGCTGATATAAGATACGTTTGCTTAAGTTTACTTTTTCATGTTTTGCAATAATTTTTTTTATTGCTTTAGTTAACCAAACCAATACAGATAAAACTTAAAAATGAAATAATACTTCATAATACTTTAAAAAATACAAAAATAATGTTCATATTTACTTTAAAATATCAAGCAATAAATAGTGTACAGTTTATATAGTGTAGTGTAAGTTAGTCTTCCATTCTGAACATAGCAATACTCGTCATTACTATAAAGCAAAAACTGTATAGCGTGGTGACCCAAATAAACTAATTAAATTAATTGATGATAACTTTCATTATCTTTTTTATCGATTAGCCATAGCAGTCTTAATCTATTCACAATAGACCTATTAGAAATCCACTGTGCAATTATATTTTTTGTTCATGTTACATGCGAGATGGTGTAATTCTGAATCTCTAATTTCATAGCAGTTATATTAAATCATTTTTTCTCTATTCACTCCAAGGGTCATCTAAACTGTGGGGTCATTTTTAATGGCCATCTGAATGCCGGGGCTTTTCTGAGCACTTCGTTGTGATGGCTTGAGCAGCCATTTTATTATTTCTTTAAGGGGAAATTTATTACAGTGGATAAAGGGGTCACACATAAGAACTCGAGTGCCTGTTCAAGTGGCACTTGGTTTATATTTATACATTTTATCCCCTCAAAATTTATTAGTTAATTTATGAGCTCTTAAAAATTCCCATTTTTTACTATGAATTGGCAGTAGGACTTAAAATTAATTATGGCACTGACAAGTCTAATGAAAATGTAATCTGCCACATCAATTAATAGTATAGTCACCTGGTCAAAATGAATAAAGCTGGTAAATCTTGAGGTTTGTAATAGGAATTTGTGGTGTAATGGTGATTTTACAACCTGGACATTTCTATGCAAACATAAGAAGATCAATGAAATGTTGGCCAGGGTCCATGTTTTTCCCCAGATTGCAAATCTATCACCTATTGGTGATGACCATTGTTAAACTCAATCAAACTAAGTAATTGAATGTGTCATCTTTTACCTGCAGGTCTTTCCAAATCTGAGCCTTTTTACAGCTTGTAAATGTTTAATTCAACTGAATATTACAAACTCAACAGCAAAGATGTGAAGCAGTAAGTGATTATTTAATTGTGGACTTTGTCAGTTTGGTCTAAACGACCATGCAAATTCTAAGTGACCGAATCATTCTAACCCAGTTGTCAATGTTAATTACATTGAGTGTTTGTAACAATAGTGGATAACACAGCATGAAATAGCCGAACCATAACTCAAACCAATCAAGAGTCTAGAGGTTTTTCCATAAACTGTGACAGATGGTCTGGACTAGGATCAGGACTGCAGGTGCTGAGAGTTTGTGCTATAAAGCAACATATTTACATCATTCAAAAACATTTAGGTATTAATATTAAATATAATTGTATTAGCTTATTAAATAGCAAAACATTTTTAAATTGTTGTTGTAAATATGTTACTTTAGAGCATAAGCCACATTTTTTTTTTTTTTTACTTATAGAATATAACATTATGCACAAGTAGTTTCTGATAAGATAATTTTCGATTTTAAGGACATTTTTGCTTACTTTTGTAAGTTGTTGTTATTGGGTTCTGAAATCTGGGTCTTGAAGCAAAACCAGTTGAGATCCACTGCACTAAACTATGACAAACTCAAAATTTATTAAAAACTTAAAACTGAACTTTTACTTAAATTAAATGGCATTTCCAGAATTTCCAGCTAAATTACAAGAGTCTATTTTACACTCATGTTGGGGGCGAATATCAAAGGCGAGGATGGTAGCAGATGAAAGGGAGATGAGTTCAGTCCCTCTCACCCAATGAAATCAAGCACAATTTAATGATCTAAGACTCCCATCAAAACTGAACGGCCTCATCCATCACCTGCTCTTTCAACACATTCCACGCACTTTTTAACATTAGATTAAGTGATAGCTTTCTGAACAAAGTCTGAATTTATGGTCCAAAATGAGAAACAGGTTGATTTGTTTCTGTCGCTGAGCCTGGGCTTTGAGTTGAATTTATTTTTGGAGAGAACAGAAGCAATGATGGAAAATATGAAAGTGCATGAACAAGCGAAAAGATAATAAATTGTGTCTATCAGGGGGCTAAGACCACAGACGAGGGCTTCTATCTTCTGATTCAAGGTTAAATGAAGATAAGGAAATTGTGAAGAGGAAGTGGGGAGATAGTCTTTGCCGCTAGGGCAACTTATCTGGACCACTGAACACCGAACTTCATCTTTATATTTCGCTTCTGGAGCATGTTTGGTCAGAAGTGACCAAACATGGTTAAGATTGGAATTAATAAAACAAAAATGAAGCAAAGCAATGGATGAGGAAATAGTGTGGTGTTTAGTAATTGACTATAATGAAAATTCTGGTTTCCAGGACCAATGCTAGACTATTTATTATGGCTTTGTGTGCTAACTTTGTTCTCGTCTTCCACTCGTGGCCAATTCGGGATATTTTAGGCTGGAGATCTGCTGTGAATATTATCTGAATGTCTGCAGATGAACAATGCAGAAACTCCTTGGTTTTAAAAGGAAATTAAGCAAATATCAGAATAGTTTATGATCCGCCGTTACGATTAGATGCAACATTCAATCTGCATTCCCGACTTTAAAAAGCAGAGAGCAAATCATAAATGAAGAACTGGACACAAATATTATTGAAGTTCTGTCCTTTTCATCATAATTTTTCATGCAGAAATGTGTCATTATGAGTATAAAACTACACTAGGAATAAAAGCACTTGTATTATAATAATACAATTCCAACATCGCAGAAGTAATAAAATACTTCATAGAGAGAAAAATAATTTAAGTGTTTTATGTGATACAGCACAAAACCCTCTAGAGCTCATGCCTGGGTACATAACGACACAGATTTTTTATTATTTCTATTATTATTATTATTTTTTTTGTATATATATTTGAAGTATGAAAAGTAAAAATGAAAATGCAATGCCTGACGAATGAAAAGTGCTTCTCATCACTCGAAAAGTCTCCAGTGTTTTGTTGAACTTTGCACAAAATCAGTTTGGCCAGTGTTCCAAGCTGGTTTGAAGTGAGGAGTAGGAGAGAGGAGTTTGAGCAATGGTTGATGAATGACATATGTGGGCTAAATTTCAGATCAAGTCTGTTTATCAGAGCAACATAATGTACCATAAATTCCACCTCCACTTTCTGGTTCTTAGATAACGTTTTATTCAATTTACATGTGCTTCTTTCTTTTGATTAAAAGCTACTCAGCACAGTTTGACTTGAGGAAAACACCTCTCTGTCTCATAATGTCTATAAAGTTTGATTTGTCTCGCATCCTCCTGTAGAATTAGAAGCAATTTAAACTGTGGCTTGGCAAATTGCCTGTCTGTAGACTTCATTATGGTCAGTTTAACCTCACATGACAGGGTATCTCTCAGAGGTAATATAGCGAAATTAAAATCAACTTTAGTAGATGTCAACAAACTGTGAATGCAAGCTGTCTCTAAGAAAGTACATTTTACAGCACTTTGTGGAGGTGTCTGATAAAGTTGAAGACAAATGGTAAAGTTGGGCTAAATCAATTCACACCTTTTGCAGATGTTTGAATTCTGTCAAAAGTAGACTAGCTCTCATTTTTAACAGTTGTGTATAATAAATTGCTAGATAGAACTTAATAGGAATACAAAAAAAGTGTTATAGAAATTACTTTTGTATTAGTTGTAACAGAAAGGCAAACGCTATAACATTTTCTCCTCTTTCATTTGCACTCAACATAAACGCATTTACTTTAACAAATATAAAATATTTAATAAACATTTAATTTCACAAACTTGCATCAGTTTACCCCTACTTATTGTTTTATTGATTGACTGATTGTTCATAATGATGTAATTTAATACATATTCTCAACTGAGATTTGTTGTATAAATTAATAATGGTACTGTGTAATAATTTAACAATGGCTTATTAATTCAATAGCTTGAGTTTTTTTTTTTTTTTTGTGAATTTAACATTTTAGAATAAAAATAAAAACTGATGAGATGAAACATTGAATATGATTTTGAGTGGTTTTGATTTGTGCAAAGCAAAATTTCACATGCTAATTTGATATCTTTTTATAGCTAATTCTGGTCCACACCGTGGAAAACGAGAGCGCACAAAGTCAAAGACATAAAGGAAAGTAGCGATTTTCCTTCTGCAAAGTCGCAGTGTTATAATTAGTGGAAATAATTAACTGGTGCAGCTATAGATGAGAAACATTCACATTTATCATGACACACACCTGGTAAAATTAAACACGTTATTAAAGCTTCAATGGAATGAATGAGTAGCGGAGAAAAGTGTTCAGGAAGAACAGACTCAATGAAAGGGTGCAGATATAAGTGGCTCTGGATGTATTCCAACCCAAGGACCACAATGATTATTTCAAATAGTAGCTCATTTTTTAAGAAGTTAAATTAAACAAGGAATGTTCTTGCTGTGAAGTTAACAAGCCAGGTGTCTGCAGGCTGATTTGTGAGACAGAGAAAAGTACAACGGAGAAAAAGCAGTGAATTAAGCTCAAATTTGGGGGGTGTTTATGCTTGAACCCTTTTAACAACCTGAAGTGCCCTCAATCAGCTCATAAAGAGTCAGAATTGGCATCATGTGAGCCTGGCGCAGGTGTTCCTGTCAGACTCTCATGCTATCCTGCCATCATTAGAGAGCACACACTTCCAGAGTAGACAGTCTCAGCAACTTTATGAGGGTCTCAACAAACCCCCACAACAGCAGGTAAATAATTGAGTTCCTCTTAAGGGACAAAATATCACAGAGTCTCTCTCTCTCTCTCTCTCTCTCTCTCTCTCACTCTGTCTATCTATCATTTGTCTGTCTGGGCTATAAAACCTTCACATTTCTCACTATTTAAACTAATTTGAATGTTGGCATATTAAAAAACTCGGTTTCTTTTAGTTAAAAGTTGAAAATTCAGTCAAAAATGTCTTTACAGCTGCCTTGTGGGTCCAGTATTACTCTGTTATGAAATAAACTTAATCTGTGTATTTGGTTGATGCCAAACAGGAGTTTTTAATCTGCAGTGTCTAAAATAGTTTCACAGTCTAACTTAAATGGAGAGACTGATTAAAATGGGCAATAAAACCTCTCCCCGACCACATGTACTGTAATCTACAGGTACACATGAAACTTGAGGCCGAGAACTAGAACAGAATCTCTAAGGGTTTATCGATCCATCCATGACAGGCAATCAAGACAGATATAATTCACTATGTATTTAGTGATATACTAAAAGACCATTAAGCAGTTTTAAGATGTGATGAGCCAACAGCAAGTGTCAGCATTAGTTTCTGAAATGGCCTTTTCAGACTTATCACTTAATGCAATCGATGAACTGAATAAGAGGAGATTAATTGGCTTTTCTATGCACTAAGAAACTCAAATAACCTCACTCATTCACAGTCATCACAGCAGGGCTGTTGAATACAGGCAGTGATGGCTATTACAAATGTGTTTGGGCTGAAAGTGGACCTCTGGGATGCACCACCTATTGGTCACAATTAGGAGAAAATGGAAATCAAAGCATTATGCATGCTGTGGGGTCTGAGGTTTCGCTTTTCTTTTATTATTATTATTATTATTTCACACTGTAATTTTTCTTTGCTCTTAAATTTGTCCAAATCCATTAACTTTTTTTTGATTAAATTAAATTACATAACACTTATTATAATAATAATTATAGTAAAATATAATTTAGAAATATGATTAAAAAAATACAGAAATAATAATGATGAATATAAGGTTTAAATTAGTGTTTTAATCACAGATCTTTTCATGTGGTCTCAGACTTTTAGACCCCACTGTCTGTAGATATACACGGGTGTAAAGTGCGAGAGTGTGCCTTTATACTCATTTATAAAGAGAAGCTTCATTTAATCAACTTTCACAAAGGTCCACATTTCAACTATCTAAAATTTTTCCTCATGGCTGATTCCCCTCTGTGCATGGCAGATCATTTGAATAAAACTTCCATCTGAGCTCTCCATGAAGGCCATCATCACTTTGAATGCAGGCAGGATGTGGTGATGTCACAGTAATGATAGATTTGCTCTGTTTCTATGGCACTCTGGAGAGGGAAGGAAGCTGTTTGTGTCTCAGGCCTTGGCCGTTCTCTTGGATCGTCATTTGAGGCCATGCCGATCTGCTTATTAATAAGGAAAGGAGTGCACTTAACAAGTGCAATCAGTGCTCATGGGCGGAGTTGAATGGTTGTAAATAGAGGGTCAAGTATCTTTAAAAGACCTCTGATTCATCTGGCAATTATTTAATCTCCTATTATTTAAACTCAAAGAAATATTACCTAGCATTACTGTAAAATTAATCAACAGCCGGGCCACTTACTAAGGAGGTCATGTAGGGTCACAAATGTACGGTAATGGGAGCAGAGACAAATAAATATGGCATATTTCAAGTACAACATGGTAAAAAGACCTTTCTATTTTTTCTTCCAAAACCCACTAAGGCTAGGTGATATAGCCAACAATTTTATTACAATATTTTTCCCCATGCCATACAATATTATAATATTCATTTGGTGAAGGAAATGCTTTTCACGGTTTAGAGCTTGTGAATGAATTTAAATGAAATTTAAATAACTTGTTTTTCAACAATTGAACTCCACAGAGTAAGCTACATTTTAATTTAGGTCCCCATGAAATCATCCCCCAACAAACATTTTATTATAAAATAGTCAAATATTTCATAATTTCTTCAACTTAGACCAAACTTTTATGTCCTCATATTGAGACGGCAGACACTGAAAAGACTGTGAGAATGAGTTTGTGTAGTAGACGAAACTATTCATTCACACAGATACACTCAGAAGAACATAACAGTTGTCACATTTTTTGATAGGTTGTTAGATGAATCCATATTGAGTAAAAAATTGTTCAGATCCTATCGTTGCTATTGATTTAAATTTGATCAAAATCTTGGTATGATATTGTTTATCGCCCCGTCCTACCTACTGTATCACTTTCCTCACTTATCTGCCAAAATTGTTATAATTAAAGAGTTTCTTATTCAATCATCTTAAAATGTTGCAGATTTATGTAATTGTATCTATAGACAGTTGGTTCAAGGTTTAACCATTTTTTTTGTGTGTGTGTTTAGATTTTTTTCAGAGAAACTGACATTGTTGAGGTGTCCAAACTATTTAGGAAATCCAAGTGTTGATGTAAAAGCAGACAATGTTGTTGGGACTGACAGGTCATCAAAAAAATACATTTCTGTGGTCCTAAACAATTAAAAAGAAACATATCCGTCATTGTTTATCATGGGGAAAAAGATATTTTTATTGTGCTATATGACAGATAGGAGGCACAAATGCTGTGCAAGTCTCTGTTGCTCCAGACATGCTGACAGGAAAAAAACTTTGGGATTTTGAGTTTTTGTCATGTGGACTATCGGGACTTTCAATGCTTTGAGCTGCTGGATAGGAAAAGAAGGTCTGTCTGAACTAGCTGTTTGATAGATTCACAAGAGTAACAGCAGAATGTTTTCTCTTACAGATGCTGTTCTCTGTGGAGATATATTGTTCATCATTTGCTTCCATATAATAAGCATTTGCTCAACCCTCCTGTAAATGTTTTTATTGGCACTTTGTTTCTGTTTTCATCCTGATCTACCTGCCACGGAAATGTCATCAGCTTCAGTTTGGTAAGAAGCCATGAGAATAAATGCAAATAAATATGAATATTTACCAGTAGGGAGTATCTCAATAAAAGACCCATGCTGTCTGTCAGTGTTACTGCGTCCCAGATCACTCTGGTGGTGGTTGGGAGCTTCGTCTTTCATTCTAATCTCTTTTAAGGACTAATCATTTTAGTTTTTAATTTAGACTTGAGGTGAGTGTAGTCATCAATCACAGAAGCCTCCTTGTTCTCAGAGCCACTTTCAGCTTTTGAGGAAAGACACAAGATATTCACAGCTGACTGGCCGAGCCAAATATGCACTGTCTCAACTGACAATGATAAATGCAGAAAATACCGAACTAGTCCAGATCAAAGCCATCACAGCAGTTATAAGTGACAAAAAAAGATGCAGTAGTTTAACTGGGTAGCAATCTCATATCTGAGGGTTAGTACAGTTAACTAAAACTAGAACTATAAAGAGATTTATAAAAGTGACAAAATATTATTAATTCACACATTATTGATTCATAAATTACTTAAACTTTAACTCAATGTCATGAAAATAACACTGACCTGACCTGAACCTGAAAAGATTCAACAAACTATTGGGTATTGGATTCATGTTGTTTTTAAATGTAAAGGTAGTTTTGATGTTTTTGAAAGTTTATCATTTTTATATTAATTCAATATTACATTATTGTAATTTACCACCCATTATGTCATTATTATTATATTATTCTAAAACTTATGAAAAACACATGCATAATAATAATAATAAAAAAATGTTACAGAAACATAGTTTCAGGTAGTTTATGTTTTGTTATTATTTTTGAAACTTTTTTGTTATTTTTAATATACTCAAACTGTTAAAATAAAGCTATACATAAAAACAAAAAAACAAAACAAAAAAAAAACAGGTCAAACTACAATATTTGTTTGATAGGTTCTACAGATCACATTATATATTTTTTACGTTTATTTAGGGAAAATTAAAAATAAAATAAAACAAGGCTAAAAAATATATATAAATTGGCTGTTTATATTTGATCTCTGTTCCTCTCACTAATTTTTCTCTCACTAATACTGATTTATATTATGGTAAACAATTTATTTTAAAAGATTTAAATGAAAATACCCTGACTTCGGTAGTATTAAGTACACAGGCCAAATTTAATTTCACGTTCATGACTTTTACAAGCTTGTTTGCACCTTTGAGATCTTCTGGGTTGAATGCCAAATCTTACACTGGGATAAGTGCTGCCTTGTGCCACTCATCCATGTAAATAGACAAAATGCGCACTTAATATGTAAAAGAGTTAGACCTTCCTGGGCAACGTTGCTTGATCTCATTTGCCTCAGAGAAAGCAAATTAAATGACAAGCCTGTTTTAATCCTAAAATAACCTCTTTAATCCTCTTTCAGTAACCCACTGAATCCAGCCAACAAATCTCCTTGAAATCAAATCAAAGCGGTCTCTGTAGGGACCTCAGGGGCACTGCTATGCCGTGCTCATTTGATAGGCAATTAGGGAAAAGTAATGTTATGATTGTAAGGTTTTGAAAAATAATACCCATGTGAGCAAAGATTTAAGATGCAATCTCGCACCATTATATTTCACAGCCGAAACTGGCCTTTTAAAATTACTTGTGCTGACAGTATGATTTGTTTTCTTTTCTTTTTTTCAACCCATTATGAGTAACTTTAAAGCTTGAAGGAATGTCCACATTTATTTGCAAAATGACACCTTAGACATCACGACTGAACTGACAACAGTGTAAAGAGCCTGAGACCAAATGAAGAAAAATGGCAAGGAGTTTAAAAGAGGGGGAGAGAGGAATGGGAATGGCACTGTAGGGGAGTGAAGGCATTGGAGAGACTGCAGGGATGTCAAAATGCTCTTATTTGTAGTATCAGATGTGAATAATAGTTGGGGGCTGATATGAATCAAGAGAAATGCATGTGTATGTGTGTGTGTGTGAGAGACACCAAAAGTAATAGTGACACAGAGAGAGAGAGAGAGAGAGAGAGCACACCTGATTAACAACAGGTTGAAGAATAGTTTTTACATATACTGTTTAAATTCACTGTAATAATGATAATAATAAAGTTTTATTTGTCTTACCTTTACAACATTTAGTTTTGGTTATTAAATTTGATTGGTCGAGAGGTATTCCAAAGAGTCTCTCTGTATATAGTTAAAGGGTACATGACATACACAGTTTCACCTAATCTCATGTTAATCTTGAGTACCTATAGAGTAGTACTGTATCCTTGATATATCCAAAAAGTCTCTAGTTTCATAATATTTGTAAAAGAAAAATACAGCTTTCCGAATCTTTCCGGAAAAAGCCGAGCTCCTGGAGGCGTGCAGTGAGCGGAGCTATAATACTGATGTTTCGTGTTGTTTCCATTAACATATATTCACTTATGTGTTGATTAAAAAAAAAAAAAAAATACAGAAATCTGATGCAATTGTACTTACATGAATGGGGTCTTTTGTCACAGGGTCAGCTCCATGTTTAATAGCAAACGATGTGCAAATACAGCGTCGACTTGGGCCTTGTTTATAAAACTTTCGTGACCAGAACACACAAATGCACTTGATACACTCCATTGCTTCCCAGAAAAAACTAAAAACTGCATCCACTGTTCATGTAACGCTGGGTTCTTGGGGGAGCTGTACACAGTAAACTTTCCCTCACATCCAAAAACGCACTTATTTGGAGGCATTCTCGAACAAATCCTACGCAGCGCTGCCGACGATTTTGAAGCGCGTTGATGTGCGTGGTCTCGCTCTCCCCTGGCCAACGTGTGCGCGGGCGCGCTTTTACGACAGAAATGCTCATGTAAGGACTTCCGTTCTAGTCTACGTCATTAGATACACGATTGAAAAAAAAACAGCCGACACTGGAAGAAAAAAAAAAAAAAAAACAGCCGACAACGGAAGTAAGATTTTTGGCATTCTTCTAAATTATTTTTTAAAACTTTGGCCATGTTTAGCATGAGAATCCATCTCTTTAACACTGTGAACAACTCTGAATAAACGAAATACCATTGTACCATTAAAGAAATACTTCAACTAAAAAATAAAAATAAATAAATAAAGTGCTGCATGTAGATTAGAGTTTATTTCTTTATTTGGACCTATTTGGAGAAATGTTGCATTGCATCACATGCTCATCAATGGATCCTCTGCAGTGAATCGGTGCCATCAGAATGAGAGTTTAAAAAGCTGATAAAACATCATCATAATCCCCAAGTAATCAACACGACTCCAGTCCATCTATTAAAGGGGGGGTGAAATGCTATTTCATGCATACTGAGTTTTTTACACTGTTAAAGAGTTGGATTCCCATGCTAAACATGGACAAAGTTTCAAAAATTAAGTTGTACGTTTGAAGGAGTATTTTTGTTCCCAAAACACTCCTTCCGGTTTGTCACAAGTTTCGGAAAGTTTTTTTTCGAGTATGGCTCTGTGTGACGTTAGATGGAGCGGAATTTCCTTATATGGGTCCTAGGGCACGTCTGCCGGAAGAGTGCACGCTCCCGTATAGCAGAGGCCTAACCTGATTTTACCAAGTGAGACATGTTCCTGGGACAACATCGTTGTTGACCCTGGAACAACATTGTGATTAACCAATCAGATTTGAAGAACCAGTTTATAGATTTTGTGAAGTTTATGCTTAAAATCAGTGTTTGGTGCTTGTACATCAGTGTCATTCATCTATCATTTCCTCTGATTTTAGGGATTACTCATGGTTAAGGTTAGGTTTAGGTGAGGGATATGGTTAAGAATATATTTTTGGAGTAAAATATTGTTCCAGGGTCAACAAAATATGTTGACCTAGGAACACATCGGACTTGGCAAAATCAGGACGTGCATAGCAGAGCACTGAGAGGCTGAGCACAGACATTCACTGATCAGAGCGATTCACTGATCAGAGCGAGAGCGTCGTGAAAAGTCACAAAAGAAGTGTTTTTTTGGTTGCCAGGGCAAGACAACCCTGCACAGATTACCAAAAAAAAACAGCATTAAGGGACCAGTGGATGGAGTTTATTTTTACAGAGCATCAACGGAGTTGTGCAAGTGTTTTTGTTTGTTCCCTGCATTTCGAAGATGCTTGTTTTACAAACAAGGCCCAGTTTGACGACGGATTTGCGTATCGTTTATTTCTTAAGGATGATGCAATCCCAACGAGAAAGGGTCACGATCGTGTGTTGGAACCGCAGGCGGTGAGTAAAACTGCACAAAATATCTCTGCCTCCTTGTTAGTGCATCCCGTCCCATGCCGGAGACCCGGGTTCGAGCCCCGCTCGGAGCGAGTCGTTGCTGCTGCTGCTCTCGTTCAGTTTCAGCCTCGGGATCTGAATCTGGATCATAAATACACGGCTCAATCTGACCGTTAGTCATGGTTTGTTTTGGATGATGGTTTTTACCTCATGGTAATGTCACAGTTTCCACATGCTCTCAACGCAAAAGACTACTGGCGCTCGTGATTCTTTAGCTCCGCCCACAAGTCATACCTCCAGCCGGTCGTGTTTTTCCGGGAAAAATTGGTACAGACTATCTTTCTCTTATGAATATAATAAAACTAAAGACTTTTTGGAGTTATGAAGGATGCAGTACTACTCTATAGGTACTCAAGATTAACAGGATATTGAGTGAAAACGAGCATTTCACCCCCCTTTAATGTCTTGTGAAGTAAAAAAAGCTTAGAACTGTTGCTTCCAACTAAAATTAAAATGACGTGGAATGTGGCGGAAAGCCCAATGAGATCATGCAGTTTTTCTTCATGTATTGAGGTGTTTCCTTTGTACTGCATATGCCACTGAGTGCAAGATGTGTCATCAGTGTTTTTGCGCTGTTTTCCCAGAGGCAGAAGACTGTAAATTTTAAATCTGTATATCTGGTAAATATGACATTTGTCAGCTTTGACAACATTTGAAAACACTAGCACATCCAGTTGACTAACAAGACCTCTATGCTAGATGTACAAAAAAAAATTGTTTTTTAGTGTCTGATTATTATTATTAATTGTTCCACCCAATAATGTTAGTGCTTAAAATGCAATAGCTATCTTAATTTTTTAGCATTTATGCATTTGTGTGCTCAACAACCACATAAAAATCACTAGGGGAAACAGGACAATATGATGGAACATATCAAAGGGGCTTTTTAAAAATATCTATAAGGCTTTAATTTTTATGTGGAGCACCACACAAGCTATACAGATAATTAAAGAAAGAAAGAAAGAAAGAAAGAACGAAAGAAAGAAAGAAAGACTTGACATACTTTGATAATCGTGAGCTATGATTTTCTACTTGCTAATCAGTTGGAGCTGGCTTCATAGTGAGGGTCATTGTCATTGTTGAAAGCATTTAATTGCATGTAGTGCATGATGAGTCATCAATATTTACGTCTTTGTTTACTGGATAAGAGAGACTGTTCATTTGTGTATACAGTAGATGCTTAAAAATAAATAGTCATTGTTAGGAGTACACTGGCATATAAATGACCTCAAAGCTAACACTCATGTACTAAATGGCATAAAACACTGACATAGCATTCAGTGAATTTAAACAATCCTGAGAGCAAACAGGCAAATATATGTAAATGCATTCTGGCTACACTGTGAGAACATAACAGATTCTCCACCAAGATCGTCTAGATTGCTGAGAGGTCATGATGAGCACCGCCACGCGTGAAATAAACAAAGACCGGATCAGCTCGAAAAGATTTTTTCCCCTCATACCACTGCCCTTCTGTTCATAACCATTCAGCTTGTCTGCATGTACTCTTATTTTCATGCTTGTGGATTCTGCGGTATCCCAGAGCCTCCAGCAGCTTGTCTAACTCCTCTGAAGTGTGAACAACCGCTTTGAAAGATGAGGCATGAATTTACTCCATGGAAAGGGCCACAGACCGCTGGACTATGATTGCTGTGGGCCTGCTTTACCACACTTTGCTACTGCAAAAACAAACTCAGAGGCCTTCAGCAATGGAAATAGAGCAGATAACAAGTGCTTTGAGGGCAGAATAGCATAAGATCTATGCTTTTACTTCACAAATTTTTGAAAAGGCTAAATAAGATTAACTCCCAGTATATTTATATTTATATGACTTTGATAATCCACCAAAATTCGATCTGATCTTGACAGCCAGTGATAACTATGCATTTTCATATACATTTTTATATATATATTTTTTTCATTTTAGTTAAACTGTAGAACATGATTTTTAAGCTTAGAGCACAATCATTGGACTGATGAACAAGTAGGTGATTTGTGCACTGCATTTCAGAAAAAAACCTACATAATTTTCAAATACTAAGTTGCATTCAGAATCCATTCAGCTCAAACATTTGTGTGGACACACTAATTTTTAAAATCTTGAGCATTTTTGTCATTTTGTAAACAGATTTTTTTAGTTGTTTGTTATCTTTTCAATGAATGATGTCTGAGATTTCCAGGCAGGCAAGGACACAATGTCTTCAGTTCATTTATGAAGACAAGAAATAGGCACACGCTGGTTTGCAGTGCTTTATTGTTTAAGATAAGCACTGCTAAGAGAGGGAAAATGGTAAATACAGAGATGTTGTTAAAGAGTCTTTAACCCTCTCTAATTCAAATCGTCAGGTCTATGCCTACTCAAATGGTTTCTATTGTCCTCTATGTTAGTTAATAGTTTGTTTTGCAGTATAATTGTTTAATATTTGAGTTGTTTTGTTTTACTCCCAGCACTGCAGCAGGCTGAATCAGCTCAGAGTAATTTCTTTGTTTTACTTTTGGTCAATGCCTCAAGGGAGGAGGATTAGTTCTATTCTGCAAAGAAAACCCCTTATCTGATCTGCTCACTACACTCTCACACTGAGCTGCTGTTATTGTAAGGAGACCCCTCCAAATTTTCATCCCTATGGTTGGTGTTGTGTCACGGCGCAGTCTGAAAATAAACAATAAAAATGAGCTTATTATAACAACCTGACAATGCAGGGGATTTGAAATTGTGTTTCCATGACATTTTATGAAACTGTCAGGTTGCTTTTGACATCAAAATGCAAACAGACTGCCAGAACGCCAGTACAAGTATTTTACATACAGAATTAAATCAGGGTAATGGAAGTAAATCATGACTGTATTTCAGTCATGTTTTAACTGATATACACTGAAAGAATTGGTAACCTAAAAGAAGTACCATCTATATGAAGTATATATATATATATATATATATATATATATATATATATATATATATATATATATATATATATATATATATATATATATATATATATATATATATATATATATATAGTGTTCCTGTAGCTCAAGTGGTAGAGCATTGCTGATTGAATATTATTTAAATCAGGTAAAAATAGCTTGTTAACATTTGTTACCACTTTTTACAGTATACACCAGTACCAATTTATACTTGGGCAGTGAACTGATAACACCATGCTGCCAAAACAATCACTGCTGATAGACACTATCCCTGCTGAGCCCTGCCCACAGAGCCCCTCACAGACTGACTGTGATGTATCAAAACAGCTACAAGATTTAGCACCCAGGGATGACTTTCTGGAAAACAGCCAGGGAAGCCAGGACAACACACCACAGCCACCGGAAACACCAGAGACACAGCCCATCTCACCAGACACATTATCACTCTCTCCAGCATCTCCACTTCTGTGCTTCTCACAGAAAATGGAGGAATTGGTGTATGGTGGGACTAAACTCTCTAACTCATTTGCTGCTAGCCCCCAGATATCAACAAAAAAACGGCGGGCCCCCCAACAACCAAAGACTGTGGGCCCTGTTCCTGTGAGAGCTCTCCGACCGCTGCCACAACGCCAGGGCCCAAACCCTCTATCTGCTGAAGGTGAACCAAAAACAACTGATAGCAGCTCTCAGTGATATGTGTCGGGTCCCCGCTATAATAGCAGCAACATTCACAAATGCTTACAGAACAAGCGGGAACCCAGTGTGCCTGTAGCTTTCTCTATTTCAGTTTTATCACGTGATAGAAAGTCTAAGGCCATCTCAAGCCGAAGGGCAAACTCATCTAATCTGCGGCCTATTATGCATCAAACTAAGATTGATATAAAGACACAAAGCACTGCCATCAAGTTAGCACTTTTAAACATTCGCTCACTAAAAAATAAATCATTTCTAATCAATGACTTTATAACCACAAACAATTTGGATTTTATATTTCTAAATGAAACATGGCTTGAAGACAGCTGCAGTGCAACAGTCCTCAATGAAGCAGCCCCTCCTAACTTCACTTACATGAGTATTTGCAGGACTGTTAGGAGAGGTGGGGGTGTAGCTGCTCTATTTAAAGATGTCTATCAATGCAAGCAAGTATCATTTGGTCAGTACTTGTCTTTCGAATATCTAGGGATTGTGCTGAAAGGTGCTCCACGCATTCTGTTTATTATTATTTACAGGCCTCCAAAATACTCTTCAGCATTTGTTGAAGAGGTCACAGAAATGTTATCAATGATTTCCTCAGAGTTTGACTGTTTTGCAATAGCAGGGGATTTTAATATTCACATAGATAATGCAGAAAACAAAACTACAAAAGAAATGATAACAGTTTTAAACACTTTTGACTTGACTCAGCATGTGCATGGACCCACACACAAAGGTGGACACACTCTAGACTTAATCATCAGTAGGGGTCTAAACATTTCATCCATTGTTATTAAGGATGTAGCACTATCTGATCCCTTCTGTATTTTCTTTGATATACTGATCTCTGCTACCACTGAATCTAGATCTGTCTCTGTCAGAAGGAGATGCAAAAACGAGAACACGTGTACTATTTACGGAGGCTATATCTTTAACACCAAGCATTTCTGCAGACTCTGTTGATATTCTCCTTGATTCCTTCAACTCAAAAGTTAAGAATGTTATTGATGATATTGCTCCAATAATAGTCAGTAAGAAAACAAACAGACAGAAATCAGTTTGGAGAAGATCAACAGCAGTTCAGACTATGAAAGACAATGCAGAAAAGCAGAGAGGATGTGGCGGAAGACAAAATTTGAAATTCACTATAGCATCTATGAAGACAGCCTTCATGCTTATAATGTTAAACTAGCCACAGATAATAACATACTACTAGAGAGACTGGAACATACTACTAGAGAGACTGGAAAACTGGGTCGGGCTTTCTGGGATGGTATTCAAATGGTTCAGGTCATACTTAGAAGGGAGAGGCTATTATGTGAAGACAGAATTTCTTCTCAAACCTTATAAACAGTAACTTAAATAACACTCGTACTCTTTTTGCCACTGTTGAGAGACCGACAAACCCCCCAAGTCAGATTCCCAGTGAAATGCTATCAGACAGCAAATGCAATGAGTTTGCTTCCTTCTTTTCCGAGAAGATCATCAATATCAGGAAGGCGATTAGCACATCCTCAAGTAATGCAGAGGTCAGACAGATTCGGCCACAATATCAAAAAGATACTATGTCTATTTTTGAAACAATTGATAGCAAAATTCTGTAAGACATAGTGCAGCACCTAAAATCATCAACCTGATGTCTTGACACACTTCCCACATGTTTTTTCAAAAGTGTGCTTAACTGCTTAGAAGCAGATCTTTTAGAAGTGGTGAACGCCTTACTTCTTTCTGGGACATTCCAAACTCCCTAAAATCTGCAGTTGTTAAGCCCCTCCTGAAAAAGAGCAATCTTGA
This sequence comes from Carassius gibelio, assembly GCF_023724105.1. Lineage (NCBI taxonomy): Eukaryota > Metazoa > Chordata > Actinopteri > Cypriniformes > Cyprinidae > Carassius > Carassius gibelio. The sequence continues at coordinate 7,978,165 of NC_068386.1, read as the reverse complement.
TAACACATTTTTAGCAATTTCAGACCAATATCTAATCTTCCTTTTATAGACAAAATTATAGAAAAGGTAGTTTTTAATAAGATGAACAAATACTTAAACTCAAATGGATACCTGGACAATTTTCAATCTGGTTTTCGACCGCATCACAGCACAGAGACAGCACTCATTAAGATAATAAATGATATTCGCTTAAATTGCAACTCTGGCAAAATATCGGTGCTGGTATTGCTAGATCTCAGTGCTGCATTTGACACTGTCGATCATAACATACTACTAGAGAGACTGGAAAACTGGGTCGGGCTTTCTGGGATGGTATTCAAATGGTTCAGGTCATACTTAGAAGGGAGAGGCTATTATGTGTGTATCGGAGAGCATAAGTCTAAGTGGACGTCCATGACATGCGGAGTCCCACAAGGCTCAATTCTTGCACCGCTCTTGTTTAGCCTGTATATGCTTCCACTGAGTCAAATAATGAGAAAGAACCAAATTGCCTATCACAGCTATGCTGATGATACCCAGATTTACCTAGCCTTATCTCCAAATGACTACATCCCCATTGACTCCCTCTGCAAATGCATTGATGAAATTAATAGTTGGATGTGCCAGAACTTTCTTCAGTTAAACAAGGAAAAAACTGAATTCATTGCATTTGGAAACAAAGATGAAGTTCTCAAGGTGAATGCATACCTTGACTCTAGGGGTCATACAACTAAAAAACAAGTCAGGAATCTTGGTGTGATTCTGGACACAGACCTGAGTTTCAGTAGTCATGTCAAAGCAGTAACTAAGTCAGCATACTATCATTTAAAAAACATTGCAAGAATTAGATGTTTTGTTTCCAGCCAAGACTTGGAGAAACTAGTACATGCCTTTATCACCAGCAGGACTATTGTAATGGGCTCCTCACTGGCCTTCCCAAAAAGACCATTAGACAGCTGCAGCTCATCCAGAACGCTGCCAGGATTCTGACTAGAACCAGAAAATCTGAGCATATCACACCAGTCCTCAGGTCCTTACACTGGCTTCGTTACATTTAGGATTGATTTTAAAATAATTTTACTCGTATATAAGTCACTGCATGACCTAGGACCGAAAATATATTTCAGATATGCTCACTGAATATAAACCTAACAGAGCACTCAGATCACTAGGATCGAGTCAGTTAGAAATACCAAAGGTTCACACAAAACAAGGGGAGTCCGCCTTTAGTAACTATGCTGCCCGCAGTTGGAATCAGCTTCCAGAAGAGATCAGATGTGCTAAAACACTAGTCACATTTAAATCTAGACTTAAAACCCATCTGTTTAGTTGTGCATTTATTGAATGAGCACTTGTGCTATGTCCGAACTGATTGCACTATATCTTCAGTTTTATTTTATATAAAATCAATTTCTAACTGTTTTTAAATTGATTTTAAGTAAACATTTTAATCATTTTAAAAGTTTTAAAATTGCTTGTTTTATTTTTTTTTCTTATTTTTCATGATTATTTTACTTTCTTTGATGTAAAGCACTTTGAATTACCATTGTGTATGAAATGTGCTATATAAATAAACTTGCCTTGCCTTGAACTGTGTCCATAATTTAAGGCTTTTGCTTGTCTTGAAAAAATGTGGTTGCTAACAAGTGCTTAAATTGGACTGCAGAAGATGCCTGTGGCATTAAACAACATCAAGCTAGTTCACTATTTCATTTTCAGAGTCTTACTGTGTTCATAATCACACTCTTGCAAACTATTCAAACTCAGACTTTCAGGGAAAATGTTTTTAAATATAGACTAAAAGAGTTGATGTCATGCAATCGTGGTCCAGTACATCACTTCTGGCAATTGTATTTAGGCTTCAGAATTCACAGAAGTTGTGTTCATTTATGAAGATTATCATGATGAATAAATCATGTAAGAATCATGTTTTGTTGAAACATTCAGGTCAGCTGTAAAACTTATCAAGGTAACCAAGTAAATCTGAAAATACTGGTTGCTTTAGAAGATATTTATCAAGGCTCAACAATATAGCAGCATTACAAAAAACCAATGAACCTGATGCGACTCCAGCTCAACAACACAAATGTGTATTTCCTCACATAAGAATGCTTAAGTCTCTCAGCAGCCTGCGTTTCAGTGAGAGTAGCTGTGTTTTTCTTCTTCTCTTTCTGCTGAAGGCACTCAGTCCTGTTTCGATTATACAGATTATAGAGCAAAAAAGAGACCAGGAGATGAGGGCTCTGGAGATGAGTTCTTCACTCCACAATTCATCTGGTCACGTCGATTAGGACGTAAACTTTTAGACTTCCAGCAGTTCACATTCAGCTCAGGGGACCTTATCTGAAATTAAAAAAACCCTCCCTTTTCCTTCCACTTTGAAGTCTCTCCGAGCCACTCAAACAGTTTCAATCAGAGGATTGGAAAGCTGAATGAAGACTTTGATTTCTGGAGCTGGTTTTGGTCATCACTTTGAGTTATGCACTGGATGATCTGACGAGGAGAAACACGCATTTAACCAATGCTTTAGCAGCCCCATCTCTTTATTACTGTCCACAGCCTCATCTATTTATTGGATAAATAGGCACAGGCTAGTTAAAAAGGTTACTGTAGTTCATATGTCAGAGCTGTATCTTCATGAAGAGACAAATCTCATGAAGTTGGATTTCAGTCAAGAACCTGATCAGTTGTTCTTCTCAGAAATGTTATGTCACTGATGGACTACATGCCAATGGCATGTATTCATGGTCCAAAATGAACTTTTAATACATGTAGTAATGGTAAGAAAAATTATATTGTATTGTATTGTATTGTATTGCATTATATTATATTATATTATATTATATTATATTATATTATATTATATTATATTATATTATATTGTATTTTATTGTATTGTATTATATAAAAAAAATCCTATTTTTTAGAGCAGATATTAATAAACGTCTTTTTGCGGTACCATTAAACATTCTGTTGTGGTCTGTGTGTATTTACAGAGTTTTTCTGTATTTGGCAGGGGTGGATTTAGTGAACTGGGGACCCCAGGCAAAATATAGGAATGGGGCCCTATAGATTTTCACACTTTTTTTAGATCAACCTTGAGGTTCCTTTTTTTGTTTTGATGCTTGCTGCTGCACAATGGTGCACCATAGTTGTGTCCAATGTTTCTACATTTTTCATGTACATGTTAAATGGCAAATGGCAAATACATTTAGAAAAATGTTTGGAGCTTTGAGTTTTTTTTTTTTTTTTAAACAGCCAGCTGAATTGATCATAGTCTATATGTTGGATCAATCTAGCCTTCTCAAATCATCATGACTTGCCTAAAATAAAATCTATAGATATAAAACAGTTCAAGCATATCAAAATGTTAGTTTAAATGTTTGACGAGTGGGGCGAGGCCGAGAGCCGTGGAAACGGGTCGGGGGAGGTGGATTAATTGGAAATGAGTGACACCTGCACCTCTCACCAGTCTTGAGCCCGACGGAGGAGCTGCGGTAGGATAAAAAGAGGAGTTACGACAGTGAAGGATGATAGAGGACCCTGGTATGCAAAAGACTGATAAATTCATAAAAAATAGGGTGGCCACATGCACCGTTCATATGGGACACGTCCCGTCCAGGATTTTAATATTACCTAAAATATCCATGTTGTGTGACATTCATGAGCTATAGAGAGCTGAGCAGACAGCTCCTAATGCTTTCGATTCGCTCTCACAAACTTACTTTGGTGTCTTTTTTTGTTATGAAAAATACCTGCATGTTATTGGTCAAACTGCTTTGAATGTTTTCGCCAAAATCCTGTCCGGGACGTGTCCCATATGAACGGCGCATATATTAGGGCCACCCTAATAATAAATGGCATGCATGATTCAGTCGACAGAAATATGGGACACACACAGGCCTATAATAACAGCTGAAATGTTTGCAGGGTAAATCGGAGTTCAGTCTGAGTGCTCATTGTAATCACAGTGTGTACAGCTATACACCTGCAGGCGCCAAGGACTCGGACGCTTGTCATGGTAATAAACACCGTAAATAGCAACCATTCATTTGTCAAGACTTAACGTGCAACTCCTCTATGAAAAGCATTTTAGGGGGCCCCCTGGCTTTAGGGGGCCAAAAGCAGTTGACTACCTTTGCCTAATGGGTAAGTCCGCTCCTGGTATTTGGTTGTGTTGTGCAAATTTACAGCATGTTTCTTTATTTGGTTGTGTTGCCAGTTTTTGCATTGCATTTTTTTTATTTGCAGAATGTTTCTTTATTTGGTTGTGTTGCGAGTTTTTGCATTGCACTTTTTTATTTGCAGAATGTTTCTTTATTTGGTCGCATTGTGCATATTTGCAGCTCATTTCTATATTTGGATGTGTTGTTAGTATTCGCAGCGCATTTGTTTTCAAAGAGATGTTTTCTCAGTGTTTGGTGTTTTTTTTTTCTATTTTTTGTTTTTCTTTTTAATTGTGTTGAGCTCTCTGTAGAATTTCTTTGAATTTCAATTAATTTTAATTCTATGTACATCTGACTTGAAAATTCAAATTCAGGAAGTGAGTTAAAATGTACCAGGCATTCTCAATTAATTTCTGAATGGTGAACAATCTTGCTGTTCTGAACCAATTTTGATTTCACCGTTCTCCCCTTGCTTGTCTCTTTTCACATCATACTTTTGAGTTGAAACCAGTATGTTCACACCACCATAAGTACAACCTATGTGCCACCATACTAGGTACATCCTGATTATCCTAGAGTCTTATACAGCAGGGAGTAGGAGATCAACACACAGACAGCAATATTGCCTCTATCACAGCAGCATTGCAGGCCTTGGCAGAGAAATTGTATCCTAGTGGAAAACCTCAGTGTGTGAATGTTCAGAAAACAGATTCTTTTCCAATTTCATATTTTCTATATCATCACCTCTTTCAAAGATACCGATCCATCTGGAATGGTGCGAAATGCTATTTTGAGAAACAGGAGAGAGAAATTGGACAGATTGGTTTAAGTAATTCTGTCATAGCCTGGAGGATGGGGAAAAGAAGCATACCAGGCAACTGGAAACCATGCAAGATGGTGCAAGATTTTTGGCCGGCGTTTATGAGTTGTACAGTGCATGTGATTTGTTGGGGACTATTGGAAAGAAACATCCACATCTCAAGGACATGGAGCTCGCTAATTACAGTTAACCATTGCATCTGCCACCATCCAATGCCTCCCAGACAACAGGAGGCACCGGTCTCTGAATGGCTGATGTCTCAGTGTTCAAAGGGGGAGTAAGTTTGGCTTGGGAATGTCTGCTGGGACCTTCTTTAATTATGAGCAGGCTGCCCTTCATTGGTGGTGGTATGCTGGTTGTCCTTGCTTTGATAGCTTGGCTGGGTGAACTCTTAGTAAACCAGGCCAAATCCAAATGTCCAGCTGTGCTTGTAAGAGGATATTAGCATTATCAGTAGCTTGTGTTCTTTGGGGATGTCTGTTGGATTTCATGCTTTGTGTGGAGGTGTGTACAATGATGGACACAGCACCTGCAAGCAAATGGCTAGAGCTAATCAAATGTGACAAATGCCATTTACACATTATATGCACTAAATAAAAATGCAGCTACCAAGAGCATGCATGCATAAGGCAGAAGACAACAATTAAAGCATGTCCTTAAGAAGGTTGTCTAGTCTGTTCCCACAATGCATCTCCAAAGACATCATGTTGTTAGGAGTGTTTCAACTGCATTTATCACGATACCTGGGTTATTGGCATTAGAATGTCTATGATCAAATTAATACATTTGTAATATAGCTGCGCCATGTTCCTAGAATTGTAACATTTGTATTTATGCTGGTTTCATTTTTATTTTATTTTATTTTTTTATTTAAAATGTATTGAATGTAAAAATGTCATGGGGTGCAATGATCAATAAAAATATTATAATTTTTTTGCACTTTGAATACATTTGAGTATACACATCTCAATGACTATTTTTATAATATACTTTTTAAATATGATGAATATGATAAATAATTTATGTATTTATTTCTACAAATATATTTAATCAATGATAAGTTTGTGGGAAATTGCACTACCACGTGGCAACATTCAATGAACCTTGCCTTGTCATAAAAAGGTAAAATTATTATATGGTTTTTTTTACTGCTCTAGACACACACACAAGGGTCTTCAATAGTGCTCTTTATGATTTTTCCTGTTTTACTTTTGTCTATGTTTTTCCAAGAAATTATAAGATAACATTTTATAAACTTAAAGTTTTCTTTTTTGTTAATGAGGCTTTTTTTCTACATTATGATATGACAATTGTATTACCCTGACATTTTTTACTTTTTAAACATTTTATTAAAAAAATTAATAACATGCCCATCAAGATATGTTGTCAAGTCATTATACTAATATTTAAAAAAAAAAAAAAAAATTAACAGGTAGGACAGAAAAATGAGCATCACTTCACTGTCCCTTTCACTTTTTTTAACTTCCACTTCCATGGATGTCTAAACACTGAGAGCACGTTATTTGATTAGTTTTCTAACTCTGCGTCAGAGATTTTAACAGGCAGATGAGATCCAATGAATATTAATAAATGTCTGTGGCACCTACCTACGCCAATTCCAAACTGAAGCATCATGGGGAAGTGCTGGTGGTCCATAGCAGATGGAGACACTGTCTGTTTGTATAGCAGATTTCATGAATAAAGGGAGGGACATAAACAACTCCAGTTTGCCCAGTATTTAATGCAGCCAGAGGCACATTGGTCGAGACTATCCAAACTCTGCAGACCAACTAGTCATTAAAGAAAGGGAGTTTATAGGCACTCAGCATCGAGGAAGTGTAAGAGGGGAGAGCATCTAGAAAGTAGGCGTCTTAACCCTCTAATCAGACCCTGAGTCAAACGCACACACTCGCTCATGTTTATCGGACACACCGTGAGCATGCCTGGGCCCCCTGGACATGTAGATATGCTCAGGTAATTAAAGAAGCGGGGGGCTGTGGGCTCCAACTTAGCCTTCATTAACATTCTCCCATACCGTCCTCCGATCTCGGAGCCTCTCCAGCCAGAACAATCAATCCCTAATCACTCCTCCCCCTTCTGCCCGCCAGCCAGACCGCTCAATCCATGCTAAGATATGCTAATGGCATTCGCGGCGATGATTACACTGTGCAGTCAACATCGATTTTCAGTGACCTCCCAAAATGATATATCTTCAAAAGCAAAGCTAAAGGATACAGTGGTCTCTCTACTAAGCAGTCAGATTTAAACTGTGTGCTATTGTCATGCATGTGAGCTTCCCTCTTAAATAGTCACTTTTCAGACTGTTTTATGCAAAGCAACTTACAGTACACTTAAGAGACAATCTCAGAGTAAAATGATGTTAAGAGGCTTGTAAAAGAGTGCAATTACTTGCTTCTTGTAGGAATCAAACCAGCAACCTTGTTTCCATTGAGGAGCTTTAGCCAAGCTACTTCATGTCATGATCACTTGTTGGGTTCCTCTGCTGTTGGTCTAAATGAATGTTTCATTCTTCTTGGTAAACTGACGATCACAAAGATGTGAGTTTGTAATCTTAAATGTATAGTTCACCATAAAAAAGCTAATTTTGAAAGTTTAGTTGTAAATTGTACCCTCATGTTGTTTGAAACGTATGACGTTCATTATTCTGTGGAATTCAAAAGAAGATCTTTTGAAAATGTCTCTGAGTGTTTTTTGTCCATACAATGAAAGTTAAGTGGAGTAGTTGTTGCATTTGTACAAAAATTGTTTAACTGTTCTTCAGCATATCTTCTTTTTCACAAAAACTCTCCTTTTTCGTGTGAACTATCCCATTAAGCGTTAAACTTGTAGACTTGTTCTCTATAAACACGATGATTTAGAGAAGATAAGAGAAAACCCTTTCCAACTTTCAGCTTCCTCTCACCAATAGATGGCACTGTGTTGCCAATATTGTCAGCTCAGACCAGCTATAGAGAACAGAGGAGCCCATTAAATGAAATGTCAAGACATTGTAGTACCTCAGTGTGTTGTTTGAAATACACAATGCATCTCAGCAAAGCAGTTCTTAAAGAAAATCTGTGTTTTTGTCTTTTTTTTGCAAGCAGGAAGTTGGAGTAATCCAGTCTTTAATACATTGTGTGCCTGGATGAACTAAACTCTCTCTTTTGTCATTCAAAGTGTTTTAAATAAAGATGTGGCTCAACAAGGTTCCTACCCCGGGTTTGACAAGGATTCAACTTCATTCTGAGGGTGACTTCCTGCCTGTATGCGCTTTGACAGTATGAATGTACATACGTTTGTCTTGACTAGCTCATTAGCGCTAGGCTTTGGTCTCCTTGTGGGAAAGAGGTCAGTGCTAAATTGCCCTGACTGCCATTCAGCGTCTTTCCTGTCTTTTACGCACACACTCTCTCTCTAACACACTCTTAATGCCTAATCAAATGCCTGAATGTTCCTGTGTTCTACTTCAGTGTGCCAAAGACCTGGCTTCATTCCTCTTTTGACCTCAGTAATTGAGGTTATGTATGGATAAATATGTGTGTTTTGGAAATGGGGGAGTTTGTGTTGCTGTGCTGTAATGCCAATGCGGGGTTCTGGAAGAAAAAAAAAATCCTTTTAATTTTCTCAATAGAGAAATTGGTTGTTAATGATTCTCCATAAACCTTACAAGACCAATCTACCTTGAGCCCTGAGGTCATGAATCGATAGTATAAGCTTCTATTGAAGCCATAATGTATTTATGTATGTATGTATGTGTGTATATATATATATATATATATATATATATATATATATATATATATATATATATATATATATATATATATATATATATATATATATATATATATAAACACACACACACACACACACACACACACACACACATATATACAGTATATTAAATATAATAATAATAATAATAATAATAATAAAATACATTTCTCAAATATTTTCTGATTAATGAGTCAAGCCCATGTATTGGCCTATTGTTATTCCAAGACAGTTTACTTTAGTGCAAAAAGGACTGGTTTCAGCAATGTTACTTTTAGAACTTGTGGAAGCAATGTTGACTTTTATTCATGATAATCCCAAAGCACCATGGTGTATATATAATAGCCAAATTTTATCTTCTACATTAGAACTATAGTACTTTGCTATTTATTCTTAAAAATAACTATAACTAAACACAAATTCTGTATATTAATATTTAGTTTTATATTTTATTGTAAACACACTACAGTTCAAAAGTTTGGAATCAGTAAGATCTTTTTTTTCAGAAACTGGTACTTTTAATTAATTGTACAACAGAAAGTACATTTTTTAAAATTGATCAACATTGACAGTAAATGAATTTAAAATGTAGTCAATTATTTCTATTTCAAATAAATGCTGTTGTTTTGAATGTCATCAAAGAATCCTGAAAAACTTATCACCATTTCCACAAAATATTAAGCAGCGCAACTGTTTTGAACATTGGGGATAATAAGAAATGTCTCATGAGCACCAAATCAGCAGGAATAAATCACAGTTTAAAATATAATACAAAATGGATATTTTAAGATGCAATAATATTTCACAATATTACTGTTTATTTTTTAGTCAAATATTCAAATAAATGTAGCCTTGGCGAGCAAACGAACCAAAAACTATTACAAAATCGTACAAAATATTTTAATGTTTGTTATGTTGCGATTCATCTCACTGCTGGTCAGTTTGGTTCATGGCACAGAAATGTTCTCACTCTTTTAGATCACTATGGAGAAAAAGGAACGGAAAACAATATATCCTGAAGCATAACTTCCACATAGGTAAGAGGTTGCGCTCTATTATATTTAGGAGTGTATTATATTTCAGCACACATCACACAATGTCTGGTATAATCACAAGCAGCTGGATGTGTTTTTCCATTTATTTCGAGACACTTGCGAGTGGATTTATTAGTTGTCTGATTGTAAGGATTTGATGGCATTTAACCTTACATACACACACCAAAGAAGATATGTTTTCAGCAGTTTGTCTCATTGCCCTTTCTTTAAAAGGACAAACACTGCACCAAGGTTGACCCTCAGTGATGTCCCCATTACTGGCCACCATGACCACACACATATCTTTATATCATGGTAAAGCCCTACTATTGACTACTGAATTGTTCATATGTTAAGCTAATAATAACCATACCTCCTATTGATACTTTTTGGCACTTTTCATGATAAATAAGACATTAATTAGTCTCTTTATGATGTTTTCTCACAAAGTAGGTAGTATGGGATATGGGATGGTCATAATGAAGTATTGTGCTCTATTCAGTTCCAACACAGACAGACACATGCACAGATTGGCCTGAAGTCGAGTAAATCAAACACAATCTCAGACCTTTATTCCTCTCCATCATGATTCCCTTTTATATCTCTATCCAAACAGACAGGAGCCTCCTATTATCATTGGTCCACTGCAGTTCCAGTGTGTATTTAATGTCTACTTAACTGTACCCTCAAATGCATTTTCACTCATATTTCACGAGCACATTACTCAAGCTTCTGCCTTATTCAACGTCCTGAAGCACCACTCATTCGGTTAATGAACCATGCAATCAATTCCCACAAAGAACGAGGGAGCGCCAAGTAATAAAAAGATCCGGTCATCGATAGTATCTATGGCCATTTTGGTCCAAGACTTCCTGTATCACCCCTGCAAATTATGCTTTGGTGGGTCACAAACCTTTCTGACAAACACTGGGATCAATAAGAGGCCATTGTGTTGGTTATGTGAGCTTCACACCTAATCCCAGAGGACACCAGAGCTGCCCATTGTCTCAGGGGCTTCTTATAGCTGATCTCTGGATAACAGAGATATCACTCACTCACAGTGTTGGACTAAATGACACCAGGTCAGTGGTCTGTATGCATATAGAGTACTGTTCATATACATATATTGCTGTCCATGCCCTGATTGATTGCACATTTATTCTGACCGATTGCACTGTAGGATATTGCATTTGTTTCTGTATATCTCTACCTGATGGATACAATTTGATGAATGTTCAACATCATATATTGCAAAATCTCCTAGCTTGGCTCACTGAAAAGACACAAACATATTTCTACCTAATCCCACAACTGATTTAGATAAATGATACAGTACCAGTCTGTCATACCTTAAGGCACCATGTTCCTCAGACTCTCTGAGACAATTGGTTTACTTTTTGCTCTTGGCGCTTATGTCCATTTCCAATTTTGTATATTTGTGTGTGATGTGTGCATGCATGATTTATTCAGCAGATGTGCAGTTGCTTTGGCTCCACTGCTTTTTATAGATAGTTTAAAGCCAATAAAGAAATGCAGTTTCTGCAAGACAGTCGTGAGGCAGTTAAAAGCAGAGTCAATAAAAATGATGAGCTTTTGCGAAGCAGGAGTGGCCCCGTAAATGCCTCACCTTCTTCTTCTTTCTCATTGATTTTTACTGTGCTCAATGCACCTGATTAATTGCTGGTGGCCCCCTGAGTGGAAGGGGCTGTGGACGGAGGTGCAAAAGGTCCCCAAAGTGTTGCCACTCATTCAAGCAAGATCGTCATGTGCTGTGTAAGCAAGCGAGAGATGCTATCAGGAAGGACTAAATGGCTTTGATATGAACTGTGTAGAATCGAGGGGTCGGGATGGAATCACTAAAAATCCCATCATCCATTTATCGAGGCCAAGGGTCCGAGTCCTCCAGCGACCTGCAAGAGGGTGTTAGAGGGGAATTTTTTAGGGTTGTCAAAAAACTGAAGTTAATGCATAAAACATTTAAATAATATCTTGACACATACCAAATGTGTGTGTGTGTGTGTGTGTATATATATATATATATATATATATATATATATATATATATATATAAAATTAATTTTTGTTTTCTAGACTGTCTTGAAACTGTGAGATTAATTATAGCTATTTTATTTGACTGATATCCTTATTTTTGAACGGCATGAGATAAAAGCCATATGGTTGTTGGCAAGTGTTCATATCTCATTTCCTCCTTCAAACATATGTTTGTATTTGTTGCCAGTAATTATAAAATATTTTTTTTATGCCCAGTTCCACTATTTTTCAAGTAGATTACTTTGCTATTATCTAACCACACTTAAAGTTAATATTTAAAAACACTTTAAATTTAATAACAAGTGTTGTAATCATGCCAAAACTTAAAAAAAAAAAAAGTTGTACATTATAATGTTGTGATGCATAAATTCACTTGGAGAAATAAAAATAATTGATGTTAGTTTCAGTCTTTTGTAGAATTTGTGGAGTGGAGACTTTTAGTGGAGCTATGCGTTCTGTACTAGACAAACTGAGACTTGTCATGGCATTTGTATACTGTTGTTGTTCTCTTGTTGACCTGACTGCATCTATTGTTCTCATTTGCAAGTTGCTTTGGATAAAAGTGTCTGGTAAATGATTAAATGTAAACGTAAATGTAACTGTTATTATAAAATCATCATATGTGGAGGTGCTTGGTATCAAAAAGTTATCCAGCAAATGCTGACAATAAGGAAGTCACCAGTAAGGGGTTAAGTCCTGGACAACTCGGGATGTTTTAGCAGGCTCGAGAGGAAACTTAAACTGAATAGAACAACAATGGTCTCTGGAGTGCCTCTGGCTTCCTGAGGGGCAAAATGCCTTCGTATTAGTAGCAAAAAATGAAAGAAAGAAGCCAATTAGCACCAGTGGGTGCCTGTAATCAAGAATAACAAATAGCTGAAATTAGCCACCCTACATTCATCTTCGTCTAAACATCTCTATTGTGCAGCAAATGCAGGTTGTATGGCCAGTGAATTTAGTTGCATACTTAAAGGGATTTGACACCCGGAGGTGGTGACCCTGCTGGTTTCTCTCACAAAGCATGCATGCACACAAAACACAAACACGCACATGGAAACTGTGGAGTGATTTATCTTTTGTGTTCATAAATGAATGGGTAGCTTTTATGTTTTGAGTGTTTTCTCCCTGGTTCTTTTAATGACTAGTGTTAAAGTAGCTCCATTTTATCGACCTTCACTGAAACCTCAGAGCGCGAAACAACCGATGCTAACCAGAATGTGGAGAGAGACAGGCTTTTAGATAAAAATGAGCGGATAAAGGGAAACTGGATCTTGCTTTTGCTCTCTCTCGCTCTCCCCCGTGCACCACACACCTCTGGCATCAGATCAGACACCGTGTTCTTTTGGTAGATAAAGGGAAGCCCTTACGATTGTAACAAACTCACCATCTTTTGTGACTGGCAGCACCCATATGGATGATTACAGACTTGCCCTCTAACAAAAAGGCACTCTGTTGCCAGAGATCACAAAAATGTCCGCACTTAAAAACATTCTTGGTGTGACATATAAATAAACAAGTCTCTTCTAAATAAAAGCAAAACTACCCTTAAGAGATTATTATGGATGAACCTACACCATTCCTGCATTGATAATTGCACACCCTTTTAATTAACGGGATGCAGCCGTCTGTGATTAACAGTTGTTAGCCAACTTAATATGTGATTATTTATTCTTACCATTTTTTTTTTATTAAAACTCTTCGGAATATAAACTGATGATATATTGGAAGTCATTGGTCCCTTGAATGTTTTAACGATTGCGTGGATTTCACTATTTCACAGATCAAATGACTGGAAGTCATGTCCACTGCATTTTTCTATGCTCCTCCTATCCACATTTTGTTTGTTTCAGTACTCAGTCTTGCTTATTATTATAAAAAAACTTTAGACCAGTAATTTTCAATTCTGACCCAATTTTATTTTATTTTTATTTTGTATTTTTTTTGCTGGAGAGTAAAAAGAAGTGCTAAAAAAATGTGGTTATTGAAAGATCCTTTCTGTCGAGTTCTTAAAAATAAAATTATTATTTATTTATTTTTTTCACAGTTTGAAGAACTTTTTAAAAATCAAAATATACTTTTGGCGTAATGGATGTTAAAGGTTCTTCATGGAGCCACAGATGCCAGCAAACAACCTTTATTTTTAAGAGCCTAGTTCTAGGTGAAATTAATAGATTTCAATATGTGAGTTTAAGGACATTTTGCACAATTTTGAAACTATGTTGAGTTGCCATGTGATGTCAACTCAAAAATTCAGGTCTTGAATTAAATCAGTTGATAACCAACATTGTTGAGGACTTTAAACGCCTAAGCCTGAATTTCTATCATGTTTTTTTACATAGTTGTCGCTATTATAATAAAAGCCTGATTAAATATTCATAAGAGAGAAACTAGTCAGGGTAAGCTTAATTTCCAAAAAGGGATCTGAGCTACTTGCCTCGGACAGAAAGGGTTTCTCCACAGCTGATATCACATACAAAGGAGACAGCAAGCAGATGTTACTCATGCTCGATGCTTGAGTTTGGCCGCGGGCATTTAAATTTCCAGAGTGATCAGTGTATGAGTGGCTTTTTTGCTCATACCACATTCGGAGAGCACAAACAGAGGAGCATTTGAATATTTTACCCCTCTTCCCCCACAATGGCACGCCATTTCTCTCAGTGCCCACCACTGATGTGTCACTTTATATTACGCTTTCATTCTTCTGTGTTTCTTACTTCCTCCATAATAATGATCCTTTCATTTCCACAAGATTCAAAAATGAAGGCACCAGAGGTTCATTTACTCCCTCTGTACACCATCGCATGGAGGAGGCTCCATACGATGTCTTTGTTTGAATCAGTAAATGTTTGAGAAGGTGTGTTGTATTTCAGACTCTGGAGAAACTTGGAGCACTCTTGTAGTTGGAGCTCTTTCATGGAGTCACGCTCCAAGGTCACGGTGGTTGTTTTAGCGCAGGTTGGCCTGTTCTATTAGTAGATGGTGTTGTGGAGAGCGTCCTTGCTTTTGTGTGGGAAAGACGAACCCAATCCAAACAAGCATGTTCCATGTGCAGGCATAATCAGAGAGCTGTGGGTGGACAAGGAGAAATCACTAGGTAGCCACTGTACGAAGCTCTTTTAGCTCTTGAGGTTGTATTTGTATGTGTGTATGCAGGAATTGAAAGATGGAGAAGATTTGTCTGCTAATTATCTGATTTAAACCTGATGATCATCAGTTTGTGAACAGTAGATCTAGTACACATAGGTAATTTAAAAAAGATGCTACACTGCAGTACAAAATGTGGATAAGGGTGTAGAAAAATTAAAGAGAAATTTGAAGTGCTGTTAAACCAAACAACTATTTCAAGCCAATTAAAAATCTAGTTGTTGGTTATTAACACTTCAAAAAGGACACAAAACAACATTAAAGCATCTTTAAAATGGCCTATGCAGCTTGTGCACTGTATTTCAAGTCTTTGAGTTTTGTTTGAAGAAAAGACTAAACTTCAAGTCATTCACTGTTATTATTTCCCTTTGGTGAGCTATTAACCAAATAATTAAGCAAATAATTCAGACCTGTTTTGAGGTTAATTTAAAAGATCTGACAGATCTGCAAATCTATTATTCCTTTGAATGAAAAACAGCCAGCTACATGATCATAAGGAAAGCCTGGTGAATCACATTTGTCCGTACATGTCTATACAGGCCAAATAAATAAAATCAGCCAGTGTATGACGCGTTTTGATTGTAACTATGGGAGTGAATTGAACTAAATATTGATTATATAACACTAAAGGACAATAGAACACATGAAATGGTCAAAGCGTAAATTTTTTTCTTCTTCTTGCCTTTATGCATTAAACAGTGTAACAGAGGGCATCCTGTTTTATGTCAAATCAGGAATGGATTTCATATGTGGATTTTCAGTAAAATATAATATAAAAATAAATGCAGGTTAATGAAGCTGTGCAAATTAAAAAGTAATATTTTAATAGCAGTACTGAAGTCAGTTAGATCTATTACTGGTTTACAGAGATGTTGTAGGACAAAAAATTTATGTTGATCCAAGACTGTGTCATACTTGTATAAATCATGTTATGCATGCAAAAAGATGGATAAGTTGTGATGTGGAAGGGGCTTTTCTGCCTTCTGCCTTTCTTGCATGGTGCCCTGATGTAAACCTGTGGATTTCAAGGAGGCCTAACTCTACCCCAGTGTTGGCTGTCTCTCTGTCTCTCTCTTGGCTACCGTCTGTCTAGTGCTGGTCTGCAGTGGGTGGAATCAGGTTGTGTTGAGCAATCGACTCAATGATGAGATAAGATCTGTTCCAGTGAAGTGGGGTTGAACCCCTCGCAACATAGCTAATCAAGAAACATGTTCTGACATAACAGTAACAATTAACTTGCATTAGGGGTAATACATTCTTCTCAGTCTAATCAGACACACATGCATTTACACAGATGTGTCGCACACACACACACAAACAGGCACAGTTGGTGGCATGGGCGAATCAGATAGCATCTTTGAGGATCATGTTGACTTTGATGCATTTCTAATTTGATCCCATGATTTCCCATAATCCTTTGCACACAGACAATACTTGCAATGGTAATGCAGCCTTTAAATGGAGTTGGATCTGTTTTCAAATTCTATGTTGTGTTTTTAAGTCTAATACATGTCATACTGTAATAATTCATGTCCATCTTGGAAGTAGATACTTCCAGTTGCACTTGAAGGCAGCAAAATACAATTTCAGTCTCGATAATATTGCATTGTTTTGAATTCTATCTCAAAGTTTCCCCACAATACCTGTATTTTTTGCCAGTTTTGTTTGCTACATAAAAAAAAAAAAACTTTTGCAGAAATAGGCTACTATAAAATGTAATGCAAAAATAAGACAATATTGCTACTTGGAATCTCTGCTTTATCCAAAGGCTAAGCACAGAATGCAAGCTCAGCTGAATAAAAAAAAAATTGTTTACTACAATTTCAGTCTTTGTGGAAAGAACAAGACTGCAAAATAGCTTAAACCGCTGACCCAATAACCTCATAAATCTAAATACCTAAACAGTCATATGGTGCTGGTCTAATCTGTTTGAATCAAGTGATAATATCTGTCATTCAAAGCTTGTCTGTGCCGTCTAACAGTAATAAAATGATCCACTAGAAGAGGATTACGACTCTAAATTTATTTTCCAGCTGTCATCATTGAACACACAAAAACCTGAGCATCTACTAAAGTGAGAGAAATTTCCTTGCCAATATTTGCTACTGTATATCTCACACAATCTCTGTCATACAGCGTTAAGAGATATTAAACACAAGACAATGGATATGTGCCCTGCATGCTGGTCTGCAGTGTGGAAACACAGGTGTGAGTTCAGTAACTGTGTTTGTCACTTGAGTTGCCCATATGCTGAGGTCACAGCTGTCTCTGATGAGACCTGCTAATGCATGAAGAAAAGCAATGCAAGAAACCTGCCAAGGGAATGGTTAGTGTGAAAGATGAACTTTTATTTCCAGAGAAAGCTCTGCAGGGTTACAGCATATTAGCATATATGTATTTGTGTGCTCATATATCAGCATTGGGGAAGCTATATTTAAAACAAAGCTTGCATACTCATAAAGTTATTAAACTAGAGTCAGAAAATACAGTAGATAATAAATAAACAAACAAACAAACATATAAATAAATAAATAAATAAATAGCTAATTTAGAATCATATTTTGTAATTTGCCAGATGCATATACAAAGTGGCTTTCAAATGGGGATCACAAGTATATATTTATTTCGATTTATTAATTATATTATTTATTATCTGTATGTATTATCTGTGCTTTTTTAATACGTTGTGGAAACAACTTCTCAAATCATGTCCATGGTACCTATTTTTTTATTCTACATGTCATGTGTTGGGCTCTGAAGAAAAAAACTGTACAGGGAACAGAAATTATACAAAACTGAGTGAAAAACTGTATATTTTTTCATGAACCAATCAAATGGACAGATTCACTAGAATGAATGAACATTTCCAGTGTTGAACCAAGTCAATTTTTAATTGCTGGTACTTTTAGTTAGTCACTTCCCAACACTTCTGTGTATTTGTGAGCACCGGTTTGTGTTTGTTTTGGAGAAAGAAGTTATTTAGAAGTCAGCATGCAAGTGGGCTACTGTGGCATGCCAAGAAACCCTTTTAAATTTTCATGGAGTTTCAATCATGCTGAGAGACGCAGTCATTACAGCTTGTTTTTTAATTTCATTATACATATAAAACCTTTATGACAATTTTTTTTTTAAATAAATAAATAATAATAAAAAAATAGAAAAAGGCAATAACTTTTACATAGAGTGGTCTGGGTTTGCCAGCCAAGAGAAGCCAAAGATGTTATGTGCTCTCTATTGAATAAATATTTCATCAGATTTTACCCTGCGTCACTCCGGGTAACATCACAAGTGCATTTACACTCCATATGTAACAAGTCCTCTGTGTATTATCATCTGTTCTGATATCTGAATTTAGCCGAGCCATGTCTGCAGGAGTGGAGGATGATATATTCTGAGCTGAAATTGGCACTTCAGTCAATGAAAGGTTTAGAGTAGCAGCCGAATTGACATGGGTAATAAGAGGTGGGGTGAAAAAGTACCCACGCAACTCTGCTCATGACTAACATGTCAATGATATGTGGAGAGCTGGTGTGAACCTGTTAGCACTGAGATGTCATCAGCTTTACCTCAATAGGAGGGCCCGTTTGCGGTGAATGAAGAGTCAACCTTTGTTTTTGGAAACCTTTGTTTTCGTGGAGCGGCACAGGCACTTAGCATGCAGAATATGGCTAATTTAATTCCTCCACAGTCTCAATTAGAAGGAAGAGTAATTAAGGTGTATGTGCTTATGTGCTCGGAACAAAGTTTATTCCCAGGGTGAAAGCCACATGCATCAAAATATAGCTCAGTGGAAGATTCAAATTTTCCTATTTATCATTTCACTCTATACATCTTTCACATGCATTTCTTTGATCTGATACACACATGCACTGCACAGGCTCCAAGTGACTCTGGATGTTCTTGGTATTCTCATGTGGGTCTGGGGCCACTTGTCCTTTGTATATCTGACCCCTCTATGTCACAGAGCCATTAGCTTTCCAATAATATTTTCAGGTACGGGACGGCAAATGTCAGGCATGCATGAGCAGCCAGAAAAACAACAGGTAGAACGGCCCAGTCCAAACAAATTAGAAATCACATGAACTACTTAGAAGTGCTATGCTACCATCTTTCTTTACCATCTGGGCCTTGCAGCCTTGTTTCTCTGACGGGGCTAAAAAAAAAAAAAAGACTATACACAAGACACTTTGGAAAAATAGATGAAAGATTATAGTGGAATGCTCAGTAAGGTCAGATTCACTACACTTATCCTGATCAGTGATGTGGAAAATGGCCTAAACAAGATCAACAAAGTAAGCTGAAGAAATAGTTAGTCATTATTTACTTATTTTTGAAATATTCATTTCAAACCTATATAACTTCATTATAATTCAAGCTTTAATATAGATGCAGAAGCACCATTAAGGTTTCATGTATTAAAAGTAATGCAAAATCTGTATTTGGTGGATAAATTGATTCAATGATAGATCTGATAAAAATAAATAAATAATAAAATTATGATATACACACACATAAGCCATTAAAAGGGCAGGGGAAATGTTTTAGCTGAAAATGTTTTTGAAAGAAGTCTCTTATGTTCACCAAGGCTGCGTTTACTTAATTAAAAACAGTAGGCTAAAACATACAGTAAAAACGAAAATATTCTGAAACATTATTACAATTCAAAATTAAAACTGATTTTTCTTTAACATAATTTAAAATGTAATTTTATATTTTTGTATTGAGTCTTCCCCTGCTCATGAAGAAGCAGTTATTGTATTTTGGCACAG
This sequence comes from Carassius gibelio, assembly GCF_023724105.1. Classification (NCBI taxonomy): domain Eukaryota; kingdom Metazoa; phylum Chordata; class Actinopteri; order Cypriniformes; family Cyprinidae; genus Carassius; species Carassius gibelio. The sequence goes on along the minus strand of NC_068386.1, from coordinate 7,958,427 downwards.
CAAGCTTTATTCAAAGCTTGAATGCACATAGTGTTACATTGCATCCCATGTGTCGCTTTAGTTTTGCTCTTTTGCAGCTGTTCCTTTTTAGCTCTTTTCTCAGGGTGGTAACCTTGAACGGTGGGCACCAGTCTTGGCTGTCAAGTCTGGTTAATTAACACAGTAGATGAGACAATTAAATCAATATGTGAGTGGCAGAAACAATTTTACTCCATGATTGAATATCAAAGTGGCTGAATACAGCCCAGAGAATTTCTGTTTAATTTTTTCCCCCTCGATCAATCATACAGAGAAAGCAAGCAATACTAAAACAGTCCGTTCTGAGTGGAACAGATTTCATCTCTTAAATGCTTCTTATACCTTTTAAAATCTGTGAAATGGACAACTCTCTATAATTTAATCTAGTCTTTTATTGGCTGTTGTGTAGCTAATACCAGTTATATAAATCCATACCTCATTGGAATTGTCTGAAATCCTATGCTTGCAGTGGATAAAAGATTACAGAAACCAGTGTTTTTGACAAAAAAGGATGAGGAAGATGATCAGTGGGCTTCTAGTCATGCTTTTATTGCTAGTGGTGGTTTGAGAATTACCAGACTTGGCTGCCTGTAAATGTCCTCTGGCCAATTTCTCAATAGGATGGACGTCAATGTCATTGCCTCAAAGCACTATTCTCTCAGTTGGCCTTGAACTTTTTAGAGCGATTATATGCTGTGCTTTGTTGAATCAGTCCACTGATGTTCTGCCTAGCATTTCTCCTGCTCTGATTAAATGTGCAAAATTTGGGAGAAGCTCTTAAGCCATGAAAAGAATCTCATTTCCACAGGCGGTTTGTTGAAGTAAATTTTTTGTGCATGTGTCTGTGGACAATGTCTGTTTATGCGTGTGTGTGTGTGTGTGCATGTGGCATTGTTTATTTACTTTTGTGGATTGCAATTGTGAATTTTTTAGTTCTTTGATGTGTTAATCGTTAATCAGGTCTGGTCCCTCTTAGAGGAGCATCCGGGTTCAAAGGGAATTAAATCCCTTTTTCGTCTATGCATTTGTGTGTGTTTGAGAAGTGTCAAAGTGCAGTAGCACAGATGGGCCTGTCGCTGTGGAATTAACATCTCTGTAACAACTGTTGAATGAAATTCTTGACAAATAAACTGAATAGCATTACTCAAAATGTGTGTTTTATTACTATTTTTTTTCTAATTTAGCATGCACAAGGATTAAAAAATGCAGACAAAACAAATGGACTTTTAATGATAATTTTTTTGTAATATCTCTGCTTTATTATTAATGTTTTTTCTTAACTGTCACAATTAAATATCTTTAAATTACCTCTATTTTGGGGCTTTTCTTAACAAATATTGCCATACAATAATTGTGATTATTAAAAGGGCATATCATGCCATTTTAATTAACATTATAATAGACTGACAGCACTTGCTTTGCTTGTGCTCTTATATTCAGATAAAGCATCACAGAAGAGTGGGGACCTCAAGAAGCAGATGCCCAGGTGTTCAAACTGAGATTTTAGATAGTTTATTCTCAGAAAAACACCTTACCTGAAATGCTTGATTCAGGTTTAGCACGCGTATCTTTTCCTGTCAACAATACAGTGCGGGATCAGAGAAAGCCAGATATAACCAAGTGTGTGTGGACCTCTATTCTGTGAATACTCTCAAAACTCGTTTTAAATATTGTTACGGTAAATCTTTTTTTGTCTGCATAGCCCTCTATCCAGACCTTGGCAGTAGAATCGCCATTGGCTAGAAATTTGTTTTGTTGACTTGACAGAAAATAAAACACGGTGAGGTCTGATGAGCTGCTGGGTTAATGAATATTAAAGGTACTGTATAGTTCACCCAAAAATGAAAATGACCCTATGACTTACTCACCCTCCAGCAATGTATATGACTTTCTTTTAGATGAATACAATCAAGAGTTCTATTAAAAATGTCCTGGCTATTCCAAGCTTTATCATGACAGTGAACGAGGGTTTAGATCTTGAAGCCCACAAAAGTGTATCCATTCATCATAAAAAAGTACTCTACACATTTCCAGGTTGGTTAATAAAGGCCTTCTGAAGCGAAGCAATGCCTTTGTGTCAGAAAAATATCTAAGCTTATAGTAACTGTCGTATGTGTGTTCACGAGAGAGTGGTGTTCTGGTGTTTGATATAGGGGTAGCGTAAGCTCTGCCTACTTTTTTGGGTTTCAAAATCTTGACCACTGCCATTCACTGCCATTATAAGTGCTACTTAATAGGACAGCTGCTTGGGCATTAGCTCCGCCCACTACCAAAGAAACAGGCAGTGCCTTCTGCTTGTTCTTCAAAGCTGAATAATTCCAAACTTAGTCATTTTGACTGGAAAAAATAGTTTATTATAATAATATAATTTAAATATAGCGTGTACATTCTTTGTGGTATGCAAAACTCTCTCGCTTTCTCTGTCTTTGCATGTGTGTGAGAAACACAAAGCTCTCTCTCTCTCTCTCTCTCTCTCACTATAAAACAAAAATCAATTTCTTAATCTAGATGAAAAATACGATGCAGTGCATTTATGATCAATAATTTTAAGCAAATTTGCTTTGGATATGCCAAAAAAAAAAAAAAAAAGATCTTTGCTTTGTCTGAACGAAGCCAGTCTGTCCAGAGACCTGCATGCACATATAGCGTTCAAGCTAGAGAAGTGAACTTTATCATTTAACACAACGGTACTGATTAAAATGCAAATCTAGAGAGAGCTTGTACTTATGAAGATGAGATTCATCGGCTGCAGTGACCTGGGCCTTGAGTATTAACAGCAGTGTTCGAACTATACCGTGTCCTTTGGGGGAGCCCACCTCTTTTTTTTTGGGGGGGGGGGGGGGGGGGGGGGTTTGGAGGTCGTGCACATGCGCATGCCTCAAATAAGGACTTACAACAGCTACAAGTGTATGCACTATTATACATTATCGACACGAGTGCCTCAAAAAAGGACATATAATGACTTACAAAGATACATAACAGCTACAATATGCCCTATTATACTTTATCGACACAAATTGATAGGTCAGGAAGACAGCCTTGAATGATGTTGCGGTCTCCTCCGTTAATTTAGAATTCACCTCAATTACTTTATTTGCCAGAATCGCCTTTTGCTTAGTCAGTGCCACTTCAATGGCCATCTTGTGTGCAATGCTGTCCCTGTATTTATATATAATTTTTCGCGAATGGTTCTGAGCATTAATCATTAATCCACTCCTCAGACAAGTGCGTGCCAGGTACCTTTTCAGACAGAAGAAGGTTTTTTGCGTCCTTACAAGTTGCAACGAGTGGAAAAAAATGTGGCCCCTTTAAGAGCTGCGCGCTCCCTGTAAACAGTATGCACTCTGTATGATAATGTATAGAGCTCGGGCGTAGACGTCATGGAATGGTGCATTGTGGGTAACGGCGGCCATTTTAGAGGCATCGCAAAGCAGGTTTGTAATAAGATAATAGCCAGTATCCAGAAAAAGTTATAGAACGTGACAAAAAAAGTTGCCTATACCTATACGGACAAACTTAATAATGAAGCCAAACAACGCTACTTAAAAAAAAAAAAGAGGTTGTAGGCGGAATCGATCCCTATGAACACATGAAAGTTTACCAAGCCTCAGTTTCCCTGATAATTTATCCTACCGGGTCTGTGGAGTGAGCGCTTACACCTCCGATCAATTTAAAAATGTCACTTTCACTTTTTAAAAAGTCACTGGAGGCTCACCTGCAGATCATAAATGGATCTGCAAATTAAACGTGGAGAAAACAATCTTTTTCACTAAGGAAATGTTAACATTAACCAAGCACCAGTGGTGACACACACACACACACACACACTTATCAGATTCTGCGAGCTATGAAGCTTGTCTATGCGGGTTTGTTACACTTCAGGAGTAATTATTCACCTATCATACTTGCAAAAATCCACTGTTTTCCTCCGGTAGTTCTGTAATCCGGTATAATATTGACGAACATTCACCTCAGACACAACCCACCATTCACCAAAACAAGACGCTTAACTTCCTATTTTGAAGTTCGTTCCAGTTTTTTATTTTTTTTTAAACAAGTTGTTCAAATTTGTTAAATACAGTCAGCACAAAAATATCAAAAAGCAAATTAAGTTCAGGATTGGGTCAAAAGAAAATGTTTAAACAAAAAATACAGACACTAAACTGACTCCCTTACTGGCCAAAAACTAGAGAAAACGTAAAGTTTTTGTGTCTGAGTTTGTGTGTGTGTATGTGAGAGAGAGAGAGAGAGACCATACACAACATGTCTCACCATAACTATGTATTATAATATTATCGAAGGTGATGGTTTCCCTCCGTACAGTGGCGACCCAAGCCATCTGACGCCTCTTGGTGATTTCAGACACCTTGTGTTTTTTTTCCAAGTAGGAAAATGTTGAAAACTAATATGATTCACGAGGCGTTTGCCCTGTCGATCATGAAACAATACAGCAATACTGAACCATTTTCCAAAAAATAATCAAAATTAATGACCAAATGACCAACGTTACCTAATGCCTACTATACAGTACATCTACTTCTGTACCGCGATTCCCACAATGCATTGCGACGTGACGCAACGATCCCGACCTGTATACAAGCGCGACTCGAATCCCCCATGTATGCAGGTAATCTCTGTTTGGAAATCATTTTGTTTTAATCTTGTTTGTTTTGTTTTGGTTACGCTGTGGACGGTGGAACATGGGACAGACAATTGCCCGAGTTCGATTGGAGAAATAAAACGAGTCGTTGTTAAATGTCAATCGCCTCCGTGAGTTTTGTCTGGCCTAATTACTTTGTGAGCTATCCATATTTTTCCCCCTCCTGACACAACGCGTTACAAAGTGATGCACCCCAAGCTTCCATCCTTAACACACAGTCATGCATATTGGCTCTTCCAGTCTCTCCACTGCTGGCTGTTCCAGTTTAACGCGAGAGAGGACTCGGAGCAAGAGGGGTTAGGATCCCAGAGATTATTTTTCTTCAGCTTCATGCGTTTTCACAGTGGGCTTGGCTTGAGGTTTACCAGTGCTTGCAGCAGGTGAATCAGTTGTGCGTTATCACTACACAATTTCTTAATAATACCAAAATTAATTGAACTACCTTGTTTTCTTTTTGCCCTAGCTATGATGCTATGACTGCATAATGGAAGGACTTTGCGCACGATAAATGGCCTCCAACGTTTATTTTTTTCTACGAACCTATGACATACTAACATGTGGAATTTGCAGCGCAGCACCCCCACACCTTGATGCTGTGACGTCTTTAATCTTTATTGAAGTTAATTAGGTTTTAATCGCCGTCATGCATGAATGAATAATATTTTTGCCATCATAATCACATTACAAAACTGAAATTGCACTTAAAAATATTCACATTGTCAGTATTTTTTGAGACCCCCCAAAATTTCTGATTTCTCGTTTTCAGGGGAGCCCATGTCTTATTAAGGGGAGCCGAGCTCCCCCTAGCTCCCCCGTAGTTCGCACTATGATTAACAGTGACCTTTTAAGTGAGAGGCGATGACACCTTTTTATCATCTCGACTCCATCAAGTGGATCGAGTCAGAAGAGGATCCCACAATTCATCCTTTGCATATTCATGACTGCACAGATTTATTTATTCATGCTCTGCAAACATGGCAGTGTTCCAGAAAAACAAACATGCCAATGTGTGTGTTTTTTTGTGCATGCAAATTTCTTAGGTGTGTTGCCACACATGGACAGTTTCCAGAGCTTCTGAAGACAGGATTGACATCTCGGATGAGTTCACTGCTAGGTGGAGTGCAAGAGGTGCAAATCAAGGTGACCTTTTTCACCCCACCCCCACACGCTTTTCCAGAAGCTAGCCTACTGTGTCTGTTTGGCTCATTATAGAAGAACTGTACTACTCGCACCTGACAGTACTCAAAAGACACAACAGACATTAACATGCACCCCAGCAATTGCTTCTCTAATATCTAAATATCCATAAATCTTTGGTCAGGGATGTGTCAATGTACATTTACATGCATCCTTATACTGTGATTAAAGCAATGCTGCAATTTAGTTGGAGGTCAAAGAATACTGTGATTTGGTTAATGTGATTATGCACAGTAACCCTAATTGTCATACAATTTGTGGACCACTGGTGTTTTTATTTTTCTATACAGGATTGTATATGATGGATAATTATGCATGCAGGTACGTATAATTACAGTTCTTCCATGATTCCCACAGTAGTGCATATTGCAGTTCTATGTGACTGCACCGTTCTCGCAAAATCGGATTTGTTGGTTGATTGATTGTAAAATTAATTGTAGTGACCTTGAGCTTGACAGTGGTTTAAATCAATGTTTATATTATTATTATTAACATTAATTTAAACCATTCTCACTAACAAATTTGTTATAATAATAACAATAACAACAACACCAATAATCATTATTGATTATTATTAATTATAATAGTGGTTATAATAGATAATAGTGGGTCTACTCAGGGGCTTTTTTTTCAAGGGCGATTGGGCGACGCACCACCAGAGTGCAAAAAGGAAGGATTTTTTTTTTTTTTTTTTATCACAGCTGTCACTATTCTAGACTGCTTGTTCTGCCACTGAACATATAGTCCAGTCAGCATCAAGTCATGTTCTGTGGAGTACTGACTACTGGCGATTTCACTCTGGCCAAGAATCACCCAGAGTGTTCTTATAGACTTACATACAAAGATGTTAGTTTTATTTTTTTAACTGCAGACACTGCAATGTAATGATGAGTTCTGGGAGGGTGAGCACTAACATGCTTCCTTAATCATACATAACCTTGCAGCGATTGGTGGGAACAAACCTCTTTAGATAGAGCTGAATAAAGCAAACCAGTGAAGTTAAGATGGATGATTATAACGGTAAAGGTAAAGATGATTACAGTGACATACAGGAGTCCATTATTACATTATTAGACACACACGTTATTATTAATATGCAAATAAGTGTCTGTGCGCTCTTTTTGCATGAGCACATTTTAGTGTGTTCGCATGTCTTGCAAGTGTTTTTTAATTGACACTTGATGGAGACGTGTGTTATTTTAGGAGTTTACTATGGTCAATGGTGTTTAGATACACGTGGGCAGAAAACAGTCACTCGGACATAGGAAATGTTCACTGTTGATGTCGAGCTGCCTTCAGATCTTCATATTCTTTTTAAATTTGTGATTTGCTCTCTTTAATAATTCAGAATGCATCAGTATATATTTATATACGGTCAGATTAAGTCGACTGGTATAGTGGTCTGTTGCCATCTCTGTGTGGTCATGTTTGGTATTGCAGGATAAATCATACTGGGATGTATGCAAACATTTTTGGATGTGGTGCCCTAACTACAATTTTTTTCACCAGCCACCACTGGGTATAATATATAGGGATGCACCGATGTATCGGCCGCTGATATTTATCGGCCGATTTTTCCTCAATTTACAACCATCGACATATCGACTATATAAGTGAAAAAAAAAAACCCAGATATAACAAGCCAATGGTTTATTAATTAACTGCTTGAAGGTACTGAGCTGTATAATGTCTGTTGCATAATCCTAGCATTGCTGTCTGCTCTTTAATTCTAATCAAATAACAAAAGATGGCAAACTATTCTTGACTAAACTTTTTTTATTGTAATAAGTGTAGCAGACCTCAACTGAATGATGACCAAAATTTTACTGATGCTTTATTAAGTTTATTTCGTCCTTTTTGACCCCCCCCCCCCAAAAAAAATCATCATAAGAGCTAAACAAAACACAGCAGGAGATTGTGCATTAAACTCTCGCTCTCCGTTTCATTATTATAATCAGCACATGTAAGGTACAAGACAAATAAATGCAGTATATTTAAGAATATTGAAATATTTCTGAAATATTCTGAATATATAAATATTCTGAATATTTTCAGAATATTTAAACTTACAAAAAATATGAAAATGTATACAAAAACAAATTAAAACATTAATCATAAAGACTGTTAGAATAAAGAAGGATATGCATTTATTTATATTTATAAGTGTTATTTTAAATTACATACTGTTTGTTTAATATGTGTCTTTGTTCTGTTGTATTTTTGTAGGACTGCTGAATGTTAAATGGATCCAATCCATGTTCATTAGAAATTATTTGATGATGCAGCAATAAAACTGCAGGTGTTTTTGAACTTTCCTGATTTAAAACATGATAAAAAAATACTCTATTTGTGTAATATAATTATCTATTTTAATGCCAAAATTTCAAACAAGAGAGAAAGTGATAAAATATCGGTACCGGAATTGGCCAATAAGTGTTTGTTAAAATCGTTATTGGTATTGGCCCTAAACAAAAAACCTATCGGTGCATCCCTAATAATATATAACTATTACTGCATACAAATATCTGTAAACAGGTGGCAAAGGGGAAATAAATAAAAGGAGAGACAGGGAAAGAGAAAAGAGAACAACTTCAATGTTGATGGTCATTAGGGAGTGCCTTTCACATAAGGAGTTTTGATACCGCTCTCCATCCAGACCAGCCGGAATGGCTCGGAAATTACATGGCAACAGCCATGATTACAGAGGAAACTGTTGCCCCTGTCAAACAAATACAAACAATCTTCCTCTCAGAAAAAATACCATCCTAATGCCTTGTCTTGCTGTCATCATCCTTTTTTTTTGTGCAGAAGCAATAAAAGTCTTTGGCAGCAAAGTTCTATCAACAGCAGCAGTGCTCTCATATGAATAAATAACATTGTTCTGACGTGGACCTCGGCCATCAAACAAGATGACCTCCTCATTAATAACACGTTAAACCAAACACTGTACCATTACGCCATATGTGTGTTCCATAAAGAAGCTAAACACCTCACTGGGGAACTAAAGTACACTTGCCAGGGTTCGTTCCCCATTTGGCTGTAAAACATTTTCAAGGTGAGTCCATTCTGCTCGGCCATATGCAGTGTTGGCAATTATACCACTTCCATGCTGTTAATGTCTCACCAAGGTCTCGTAGAGGCAGCAGTCAGTAATGCGGAGCAGCTTGGCTGCCTGGTCATGCCCTGCACGTTAAACAGCATGACACTGGCATCAGCTAAACTCAAGGCAACAACTCATGCTGCGGTTCTATCGAGGCAGACGAAAGCCTTACTCTACTGATCGTTGTGAGCCTTTGCTCCAGAAACGGCACGTGGTGCGACGCTGACCCCTGAGCTCCCAGAATCCCTACCATGCTCCCTTCAGCCTCCATTCTGTGAACCGCTCGTCTTCCTGCTATATTAGCTATGCCATTGGCTTTAAGGGAGGGAAAGAAAGGGCTCAAACCCCATTGGATCCTGTTAAATTCATTTTCGTTTGACCACACATCGAGTGCCTTCCCCTCAGGCAGTCACAGTTCTCTTTCTGCATATCTAATCAGTGGTCTTGAGCCCTGTGCCCAGGCCTCGGCGCCGTCCACAGCAAACACACAACTCGCTAATGACGCTCCATTACATGGCACAACCTCAAGCATGCAGGCACTACAATCTGCCTGACATTGCCATAAATCATCCCAATTGCGCCCCCCCCCCACCCCAATTCTTCCCCTTTTATCCAGCCCGATGAATAATATCTGACAGAGTTTGGCCTTCAACGCCATTAAGAAGGATTACAGATCCACAGTAAGCAGCCACAATGCTGCCACCCAACAATTCCACAGGAACAACAGGCAGAATTGGTTACACCCCACAGGAGGTTGACTTAGAATCTGGAAAAGGAATTGTCAAATCTTATTTAACAATCCATCCTTTTATCTATAAAACTGTCTCATGAATCATACAGACTTCTTTGTATTTCAAAGCATTTGAATTCTACTTCCTTACATTCAAATTTGAATTACAATTCTGCATCCTGTTTGCTACCTCAATTCAGAAATTGAATCAAAATTTTAAAAGCTTTCAATTCTGATGTACAACACACAATTGCATGGCTGTCTTTTGGTCTTTGGGTAACAGGATGGGACAAATTCTCATACACTGTGGTCTATTCTATAAAAAGCATTATGGATACAGGAGGTTGATTTTCACAACAATTTTGCCAGGGGGATTTTGGCATAGATTTTTGCACATTATATTCCAATACCAATATGCTGTTATTGTGAAATACCCTTCTAAGAAAATTACCTGGCTTATCTAATTTATAACTCTATTTTTTCAACAGCATAAAGTTTATCAGCCACTAGATTCTTATGGAATTAGTTGTAGGGCTCATGCATCCTTGGGGTCTGCATCTTCTCTGAGCATATCAATGCTTTATAAACATCATTGCTGCACCTCGGCGGCCAGGTGGTTGGTTAATGATCTGCAGGGAGTTAGCTACAAGAATGAGTTGTGTCAGTTGATCATTATCAAATTGGCATCAGCAAAAACCACTTCGGTCTTTATTATAAATCAGAATTAGATTCAGAACTTGATGTAGCTTGTCCGACCCTCTGATCGACTCTTTATTGCACTCTGGCCTGACATAATATGAATCTAATCTGGAGATATGAGGATTTATATCGGATTGAGGTCGTAAATGTAAATTTGGTGTCACGCACAATTATGGGAGCCCTTATTCAGACCTCACGCTGCTCAGGAGTCAATATGTTTGGAAGGTGCCAAAGCTATAAGCTAATTTACTGCCGCTATAGTTTGCCCATTTGAATTCGTAATGTCTACTGTTTAGTTGTTGCAATTAAAAGCAAAACACATTTTGCTGTTTATGCTCAATATGCTTGGGGCACAATCAAAAGTAATTTGTGGTGTATTTTTGGTCAGGATGCTCTAAGAAATTTAAAGTCAAGAATATATATTTATATATTTAACATCTCCAGTGATGGATCTGGAGATATCACCTCATCAAACTTCAAAGTAAAATTCACTAATAACCTTCCTTTGCTAAACTCAGTGTAATGTGACCTTACCCAAGAGTCAGTGAACCATTTGTGCTACTGAGTGCTACTTTGGATGCATCCTATTTTATGTGTGATAAACAGAAATTCACCTGAGCTTTGATTAACAAACATTGAAAACAACAGCCTTTTGAGTTCCCCTTAATTTCCACCCTAGCCTGATCGACCTTTCTCATTTCTAATTTGTCAGCAAGGTTCGACAAATGATCAAGAATTGACATTAAAAGGTCATCTCACCTGCCTGTTGGATTTTGATTTAAGCTTGACAGGGAAAGTTGTCTGGGGTTGGGATGTGTCTGCTATATGTCATGCTATATGCCAGCTTCTGCATTACGCATGTCAACCTTAGACTCAAAACATTTACACGCTCGAAGCACTTCAACGTACTTTAAAACAGAAAATGTAACAAAAAGGTACTATGCCTCCAAATGCCATACCTCCAATATAACCATAATAACAAAGTCAAAAGCTTTCCTCTTTTTAACACTTACTACTTAAAGTTTTTGAGCCAATAATTTTGTTCCTTAGATATGTGATATACAGGATAATATGTGACAGCCAGGGACTGTAAAAAGTCATCATGTGAAGTGCTGTAAAAAAACAAAAAACAAAAACAAACAAAAAGCAATTGAGGATGCACGTGGCCACTCAGCATGCTGGGAGATTATTACTTCAGCCAGCCCACAACTCATTACGGTGCGCAGTTACAGAGAAAAAGCAGAAGTGTGCAGCAAGATTTACAAGATAATGGGTGAGTGCTGCATTTCAGTATGCTTCTCTGTGATTAAATCAGTGGCTTGATAAATATTAACATTCATCTAAAATGAGATTCGCTAAGATGGGTGGCAGTCCAGCCTGCCGCCCGAGGACAACAACGCCTTCGAATTCCTGATGAGATGCATCAGTGTGAGTTTTTACTTGTGCTGTTAGACCCACTTTAAAAATCAATCTTCCCGGAATAAACTATTACCCTCACAGACATTAAACCTGTAAAGGTCTCCTACAGGTTGGTGATTGTTAGCTAAGTCAAATTTGGAAATGGAAACAAGCCACTGCAGAATAAAATATACCTTAACAGATTACAGTACATCCTTTGTTTAGTCTAGTTAGTCTGTATCTCGTTTATACTTCAATGACAATCATAGTTGGCAAGTATACACAGTTTGTTTTTGCCCAAGAGAAAGCGGCTCATTAATAATGTTGATATACTGCACTGACAGTCCAATATTTGGGCAAGTCTGGAAAAATGACAGAAAGGAAGACTTATTAAAAGACTGCAAAGCCTTATCTGTCCTGCCTACAAACAATAGGCAGTACAAATGGCCATGGAAACCAATTTCTAAAAACGCTCCAAATATTTCAATCCTCTAGCAGTCTTTGTTTGGCCTGAAATCTACTAGAACAAAGATTTTCCTGCATCCATGAGTCTCTTTGGTGTAACAAAATTAGATCCACGTTTAAAGCTTTTCTCTCTCAAATAGCAGAACAAAGATTGATCAGAGCGCAAGAGTGACTGATATATGTGACTGATATACTTGTATTTATCAGCTAAATCACTTTAGGCAGTAAGGGGAGTGCATCAAAAATAATAAGATCATCGATTAGGAACAAAAGTGTGTATAGATCAAATTGGCTTTTCGGGGGAAACTCACTCGCAAGCAAGGAAAGAATTTGAAAGATGTTTGAGTTTTCCATAGAAAGATCATAAAGCAATATCTGATGAATAAATATGAGGTATGGGGGAGGGCTATTGCGGGGTCATTGTGGTGTTACTGCTTCAAGTTTGTGATTATTTTTCAGGCTTGAAATCTTCCTCTCTAGCTCTCCTACTTTCTCTCGCCCACTTTACTTACATTATCCTAAGTGATTTACCCTTTTTACCATCCTCTGGAAATATCACACAAAGCCACGTGATGAGTGTGAATGTGACTGTGCTAATTCCTGGCTTCTCCCGTCCCATTGAGGGAAAAGTGCAGTGTAGAACGTTGCTTGAGTGGAACAGGATCCCTGGACAGGAAGAACACATACCGTAAAAAAATTATTATTTATTAATAAAAACTTATATAATTATAATATATTTTTAAAGTGTTGTACATTTTAGGATTTTTTATTTTGAAAACGATAATGTTCCCTCTTCAAAACTCTAACTTGGTTTTGGTTGGTCTAGCTATGAGCCAATCAGCACTTTGAATGCACACAACAGGACCAATCAGGATCAGCTATTTTGTCATGTCACTCTAGAGGTCGCATTTGAAGGCTGCATAGGTCATTAAATATGTCTAATTTAAGAAAAGTAACCATAATAAAGAAGAGATAATAAAAAATAAAAAAAATATGTTTTACTTTTGTAAAAAGTGAATTGTGTTGCTAGTGACTAAGGTAGGCCTATCTAATAATGTAAGTGTATATTTTCTACTCAACAATAATTAAATGTCTGATGACTCAATTAATGCAATTCACCTTTATTCCTCAGAGTGTCACTGTTTCATAGACAATGGTGATGTGATGTTTCATTCATAATTACCACAGGCATAAACAAAATATCATCAGCAAAAATTTAACTGACTTGAATGGCTTTACTGCAAAGTAATAACTGTTTGCAATAAAATATAAGTGTCACAGTCATTTGATGGTGGCTGTTTAACAGGAGGTTAAACAGGAGGTTAAAGAACTGGCTGTCTGGTGCAGTCTCAACAACCTGGAGCTTAACACACTCAAAACTGTGGAAATGATCATGGACTTCAGAAGAAACCCCCCTACACTCCCCTCACTCACCATCATGGGCAGCACTGTGACTTCAGTGGAGTCATTCAGATTCCTGGGCACCACTATCTCTCAAGACCTGAAATGCCACCTGGTCGACGCTACAGAGCCCTGTGCACCAGAATGGCCAGACACAGGAACAGTTTCTTCCCTCAGGCAATCCATCTAATGAGCACTTGACAATTACTGTGGAACACACAACACTATTTATACACTTGTACACTTATTTATCTACCACACACACTTAGTCTACACTTCAAATTTGCACATAATTTACCTGTACATACAAAACTGTCTATTGAAATATACCTCCACATAAAATTGTAATTTGTATACTGTTATTCCCTATTTACTTGTTTTTTATAAATATCATGAACGTTTTGGTTGAGATCACGAATATGAGCCAGATGCTGAATAAGTGCACTTTGAAAATAACAGTAAAATCATCTGCTCAAATTGAATCCTTAGAATAGTTTAAATAGGTAACGTAATATGCTTTATTTTATTCCATTGTAATTGTTATTAAAATATCAGGAGAGCTTTACACCAATGATTGGTGCTACATTCACACATTTAAACTTTGTGAAACATCTTTGCTAAAGCATTATGTTTTCTTGCAGTTTAAAGTCTTGAAATTTCTTTCATTTTACAATATTAAGACTTTCAGGTCAAATGGTCAACAATTTAATTGATGAGGTCTTAATTACAACAATAAATATTATCTTGGCCATACTTATCACTAGATTGACAGATCCCAAAGTCCTGGTCAGGTGTATCACAGTTGCTTAAACTGTTCCTGCAATGATGTGTTTAATTACCCACCATATTCCTGAATAAAATTAAAATCTGCACTGGACAAAATATTTAGCATTGCCTTTAAGCTTCACTTGAACAAGAAAAAAAATTATTTGTCCTAAAATATCAAATAAATATTTTAGAAAAAACATTAAATTTACCTTTCTTATACACATCGACACATTGTTACAATGTTTATTTTATATTTAAAAAAATTATAAGTAAACCTTATAAGTAATTATACGTTTGCATTTCTTGAAAATAGTTGCTTCAATTAATGTTTTGCAAGATAGAACCTTATAATTCCACGCAGATAATAGAAGGTTCTATCTGCATTTGACCTGTTCCAAAAATCCCCATTTACAAATCTGAGAGGTTTTTGATATTGTACATTTAGAATACATTTAGATCACTTTTGCTAAATGGAATATCTCGCAATATCTCAAAACCGCTCCTAATTGCAGATAGAACCTTATCATTCCAGGGCTGAGATTTGTATTTTTTTTATTTTTTGGTGTAGGAAAAGACATACATTTTATGCATTTAAGAGCCTTTTTTAAATTTGCATAATATATTTGCTTGCAATTATTTGATCTGGATTAGGGTATTGGTTGAGAAACATGTGTTTTTGTGTTTTCAGATGGCGTTACAACATTGACCAGCATGTGCTAACTGGGCCATACCAACCAGCAAGACCTTGACCCACACCTACAAAAGCAAATTAAATATCCATTTTGCAGTGACAAGGTCCATTCCTATAATGAACAATTTTATTGCTTCTTCCACTTTTTTTCCCCCTGCCCTAGATTCCCATTTACCATGGTACATATATAGAAAACAAAGTGTTTTTGCAGCCGTAACCTGGAGTGACATTTATGCGCACCATTGTAAACCCCAAGAGTAAGTGTGCTTTTCTTAATAGCCATTTTACTCTTTAAATGGCATGTTCCAGTTTTTTTTTCTTTAACTCCGTCTGTGCAAATCCAATCAATACCTTATTATTAAGGTAACAGGCAAGGGCAGGCAATGAGCTACCTCACTGTGCTTGTAATTTTTTTTGTGAATGTGAATGGCTCCTGTGAATGGCTTGTTTAGTGTGACAGGGAGATAATAACATTAATGTGTCATCAAGCATTGATTTCTGTGGTGCTTCATTGCACCGCATCCATTGACAGCTCATCAAAATCAGCTCCTGGGAGGAGAGTCTGGACTTCGCATGCCTCGGCATGACAACTAGACCCTTATTGTCTAACGATGACCTCTAGGTCTGGACTATAAAGCAAAAATCCATATGGTGCTGACGCATATACAGTTTCATTAAATTGGAATTATTGATCAGGGTTTGCTTTTATTGCCTAATACTCAGTGACACTCACTGGACCGTAGATGTTGTGACCAACAGGATTCATAACAGTTTTATCAACACAGCAGGAAAGGACATGAAATGAAAAATTACCTTGAGGTAATGAAGCATTTTAATTGCAAGAATATGTATAGTCTTGCCGATCTTCATCACAAATGTTTTTGAGCACAAGGACAAAAGATTATTTGCATAAAGCAGTTGGTATTTTAGTGCAGCTTGGATTGGTGCTTCCTCTGCTTTTTCCTGTTGTGACTGTTAGTGTTGCATTACCGCAAGCGCCTCTTTCCTGGATTTATCAGCAATGACTGACTTTATTCGTCATCTGACTGCATGAACCGACATCCATACCATGATGTTTCGGGATGAATAAATATACCGTTACACCCCTAGTGAACACACACCCGGAGCAGTGGGCAGCCACTGTTTTACTGGGGCACCTGGGGAGCAGTTGGGGGTTTGGTGCCTTGCTCAAGGGTCTCATCTCAGTTGTGGTATTGAAGTTGGAAGAAAGCACTCTCCCCACACACAATCCTGTGAGTTTACTGATCTAACATTGTGCTGTAATCAATTCATGGCCATCACTAAAATTCATGATGACCTTCTTTTTCGTGGCCTTCTGATTTAATATTAAATTGTTAAATGATATATTTTCATAATATAACAATTGTTTCATTTCATTTCTTTTCACTTCATATTATAATGTCTTTAAGTGCAAATATGATTACTTTCCATCTAATAATTATTAGACTAATATATTGCACCTTGATTAGGACTGTGTGATTTGAGGATTTTTTAAAACTTTCCTAATGAAACAAAAAAAAAAAGAAAAAAAGAAAAGAAAAAAGATATGTTGTTATTATGTCTACAACAAAAGTGGTTTACCTCACAAAAACTGAAAATGTATACAGATTATTAATACAGATGTGAACCCTTTTATTTAGTAGCTTGTGGTACCTCCTTTTTCAGCCATTACTTCAATCAAATATCTTCTGTAACCACGGACCAGTCTCTCACATCTGCCTTTGGGGATTTTTGCCTACTTCTCCTTGCAGAACTCAGCCAGTTGAGAGATGTTGAAGGGACGTCTTGTGTGTACCACTCGCTTCAGGTAACCACAACATTTCAATTGGATTGAGGTTCAGACTGTTACTAGACCAATCCAAAGTGTGATTCTTCTTTCTTTTAAGACAATCCTTGGTAGATTTGCTTGAATGCTTTGGGTTATTGTCTTGTTGCATCACTCATTTCGGCCCAGCTTCAGCTCCCTGACTGATGGCTGGAGATTCTCACCAATAACTTGTTTATAGGCCTGAGAAGTTTCCCAGGATAAGATAAAGTCATCCAGGCCCAGAGTCAGAAAAGCAGCCCCAGACCTTCACACTTCCACCACTATGCTTCACTGTTTGGAGGAGGTTCTTTTCTTGTAATTCAGCATTGGCATTTCTCCAAATGCTGAATTGTTTTGATTGTGACCAAATAAATCTATGTTTGGTGTCCACTTTTAGGCAGAGTTGTGATCGTGTTGAATGCCATCCATTAGTAGATGATTTATCTTACAGTGGATGGATGGAGCTGGATTCTTTTGGAGATGGCCTGATAGCCTTCCCCAAAGTGATAGACTGTCATCACCTTCTTCCTGATGTCCTCAAATATCTCCTTTCCTCTTGGCATTGTTGGTCTTTTTGGGTACACTTGGCACTACAGTGGTTTGGTTGGTTTCCTTTCTCTTTTAATCAGTGTTGCCCGACCCCTTTCCTAAGGCTGTCAAATTTGATTGGTCTGCTTAACTGATTAATTAAGCACCCACATGTATTTCCCCTATATCTGTCACCCACTTGACTTTACCAGTGCAGCCTGGAGTATGTTAAATATTGCACATACACTAATTCCATCAAAGTTTTTTGGCTACTCACGCAATTTTCTATAAAGCCTAGGACACACTGCATGATTTTTGGCTGTCTCAGATGAAAGACTGGCATCATCAAAACAGTAGTGGTGATTCCTGTGATTGTGACTCCCAACTATGTTGTACAGTGACAGAGGATAAAAGACGCCTGTCATCATAGTCGTGCAACGAAAGATATCCTACAATAATGTTCTGACAGTGTCAGAAATTCAGCACGAACATCACAGTGTGTTTGCTGCTATGACCCACATTTACTGACCAGCCAAAATAAAATGTGACATGGGGCTATAAAAGGTAAAACTGCTTACCTCAAGAACTTATCCATTCCTCTTTCACCACTTCCTCTTTTTTCAGCACATATAAAAACTACAACTGCCAAAGTGTATTTCTTCATGCTCTTTTTGTTTATGTGGAAGATTTTTATTAGTAAGATTTTAATCAATCCAGAATAATCAATGTGAATCTAGCCATTTTTGTTGCTAGTTGTTTTTCCATTATAATCCTATAGGAAATGGATAGAAAGGAATATGCTTACGTGCAGGAATGTACAGGGCTAATGAATAACATATGGTTAGACATACATTAAGGACCTCCCCTCCCTAGGGACTTAGGTAAAGTGTAATCTAAAGGAAAAGTTTTACTATTTGGAAACGCCCTGTATAGGGTATATAATGAGATGCAACCTAGCATTTCGAGAGAACTCCTTGCAACGAGCTCTCGACTTTGTTTTGCTTAAAATAAAGTCTTTTCTTCTGAGAGAAAAATCCCTGACTGAGTTTGATCCTTGGGAGAACCGGCAAAATACACCACAGATTTGGCACCCCAGATGGGACAGGAAAGGAGCAGAGTGGACGACTGCTTTTGAGCTGACTGATGAGCAACACACACACAGTGGTGGCCACCATAGAATAAGGTAAGCATTTTTGCTTATATAATTAGTGTGTGTTGTTGACTGGTCAGCTCTGAGTGGTAAGGACACTTAAAATCTGCTCTTCCAAATTTAGAAAAATAATATGATATCTAAATTGAAAAAGGGGTTTTACTCCAGAAGAAATAACTGCATGCACATATTTGGGTTATTAATAGGAAGGCCTTGGAAGGCAACCTCGATTTAAGACAAATATGGTGTAGGCAGAAAGACATGGCATGCTGTGTGTCTGTGTTTATCGGATAGCTGGGCCTAGGTAGGACAGTGATAAACGGATAAGCAGATTAAGGAATCGCGAGGAAAAGTCCCACGGATACCGCTTTGAGAATGTATAAGTGAAATTCTCGAAGGACAGAAATAGGTGGGCCCTTAAGGAGCTCTAGGTGAGCTGTGTTTTGTTGTGTGGATGTATTTGTGTCCGGACGAATGAATGTGTGAACAAATAAATTCTGTGTTGGGTGGGTAAAAGTTGCGCACCATTCTTGGACCGTCACTTCAGGGTGGCTGGGTGGAGTTGGGCGCAACTAGTATCCACTTGAGAGGGATGAATGTATGATGAGCCTTGATAATAAAAGGGCAATTAATGACTGATTATCCCTTAAATGAAGGGAAAAAGTATGCAAGAATAAGCACTCTGGCTCAATAAAGAGTGCAGAAAGTGTGAATGAGGTTAGGAAAATAGCATCAATAAAGTTTGAACCAAGATCTATAATAGATTTTTGCATTTAGGATGTCTGGGGCAAAGGGGAGAAAATTTTCTGAGCCCAGTGTAGTGGGAGTGAGAACAAAGGAGGACGTTTCCACAGTAAAGTTGTATTACATGGGGGGAGCAAGAGGTGCTCTCCCCTCCTGGACCATCACTTGGGAGTGATCAAGTTACAGAGACGGGGGTGGCTGGTGTTGAGAAAGGAATGCAGGAGCCCTAAAACAATAAAGTCAACTGTATGAAGGTTGTTTTAGAGAAAAATAAATACAAATGTTCCAAGAAATGGACTAATATAGAAATGGCAGATATGGTGGAATATATAAATAATAATAAATTAATTAAAATAAGATATGCATTTATTATTGAATAACTTTTATTAATAGATGAATTTAAAAGATGCACGTGCTTAAAACTTTTTTAATACGTGAAGACATCTAAAATTTGTTTCTTGTTATCCCTGGGACAGTATGAAAGTTAATCCATTACAGAGTTTCAGAGATTGAGCTTGTGTAAATGTAAAAAATAAAAGAAATAACTTGTGCAATGTGGAATGAAATCAAGATTGGGTGACCAAGTTAATAGACATTTGGATTCAAAAGCTATAGGTATTTTATAATAGGAAGGGAACTAGTTGCTTATAGAATTAGATTTAATTATTTTATTTACAATAATAGGAATTATTTTCTGTTGGTTAGGAAACATTAAATTCACAAATACCAGATTATTCTGAATCATGTATGCAAATATAGAAGAAAAATTATGATTGAAGTCTTTATTTTACCATATGCATGTCTGACTGTTATAAAAGGAAGGTTTATTTTGTTTTATTGCAGTATATTTAGATAATAAAGGTGGCTGATTTCTGCATTTTGCAAAGAAGAAAAAATGCTTGCCATTTTCCTGCAATGAAGAACTTGCTTTACTAACAAAGAATAAGAGAACTGCTGTTTTCAACCAGATGATTTTGTTTTTATTAAGGGACCACTGAAAGAAGAGGTTGAAAAGTGAAAATTAGAAAAACAGCTGATTGCTCAGAAAAAATTTGGTCAGAAGTTACATAGGTACATTTGATTAATGCAGTCTCTGAGTGTTAAACTTTCAGATGATTTCTGGAACAGTGCCTTGACAAAGGAAAGCAATGAAATGGAGTCTGTCGAGGAATGGCAAAGCAGCAAACACAGCTGCAGAGAGAAGAAGAGGGAGGGGCTGACGGATGTTCCCCTCCCCTCTTGAAAGAGAAGAACACACGTCAGCAAGGAGAAGACTGAATCAAAGCAGGAAAAGGTGAATCTTTCACTTGAGACTTTTCCTGAGGATGAAAAGAACATTATGAAATGCAAAACTCTGGCAGAAAGCAACCAGAAGCCAGACTGAGAAGAAGCAGAGAAACAACGGAGACCGTACACCACAACATCAGGTCTTTGAGTGCCATCACAGACTGACGACCCAGTACAACAGCCCAGGCTGATGATCTAACCAGAAGGACTTCCATCCCTTCAGTGCACAGGTCCTGCAGATTCAATGAACACTATAGAGACTACTTCAAATGTTAATTATTTGATTTAATTATGTTATTTATTATGTTTTAATCTTGATTATTCACTGGTCTCACAGCACTTCCTTAAATTCTGTGTTTTAACTAACTCTCTCAATCTGCTTTTCAATAAGTACAATTCCAGCCTTATGTTTTAAAGAAAAAATAATTTTGACAGACAGAAGTGAGTACTTGACTCACCAATCAGATAAACATGGAGCTGGATTTGGCATAGTAAGACTGTTTCATTAAACAACTAGGGGAAAATGCACAACTAAATACTTGACAACAATGCTGAGCGCTTTGGGAAAGAAGAGAATAAATAAATAAATAAAAAAGGGTATCTTGATGAACAATAGAAAAATATTTATTGTTGAGAAAATAGAAATATTGGTCACTCCATTTTGTTTAAAGGTAATTTTCTAAGGTAAAACTGAATAAAATAATATTGAATAAAAAATTATTCCAGAGATCCAAAATCATGTAATCACATATACTGTCATCACTGGGGATAACCAGATGGAAATGTTGATGGCCATGGATCCAAGATTTACAGAGATCTCCAATCCTCTTCTCAGAGTTGCTCATGAGCAATAACAAAAAAGTATTTGACTAAACTTTAAATTAGACAAACACATGACATTTGAGAAATGATAATTGGCTCTCTCAAATGCCCAATGCCTAGGCCTAATATTCTAAACAAATTCATCTATGAGATTTTGAAAAAAGGAAGGAAAGAAAGAAAATAAAAGTTTTTGGCAAAAAAAAAAAAAAAAAAAAAAAAAAAAAAAAAAGGGTGAGTGATGTGTGAAAAAGTATGAATGATGGTGTTGTATGGCATGAAAGAGGTGTCTGACGAGACACTGAGGCAATTCAATCAATTTGCCCAAACAGCTGTATACAAATATGAATGTGGGCCCACAGGGCAAATTTATGCCCAGTAAAATAATGACCATGGATGTATTTGGTTAAGTTTCCTGGTCAGTACCTAGGTCTTTGTTGTGGCAGAAAGAAAAACAGTGCCACACATGCGCAGCGTATAACATGGGAAGGCAGAGCAAAGCAAGCTTGCTCTGTCCACCCCACATCTAACTTTCTTTTCAGCATATCATGAGCTGATTGTGTCAAAAGGATGAAATATTGTCTTTCTGACTGTTAAAATAAATACAGTGGGTTGAGTGTTTTCCAGGGCAAAAGACCTATGCTACTGAGCAACATAGGCCTAGATAAATTATCCAGTGATATAGTGGAACTCAGTTTACAAAATAAAAAGATAACTACATAAGCAAATTGTTGAGAATAAAATTGAAAGGAATTAAAAAATAGTAAAGACAGCACAGGAATTGTGAAAACTCAAAAAGGGGCCAAGACAGCCCTCAACCCACATTACATTTCCACAGGTCACACCAAGAAGGACGACTGGCAAGATGAACAAATTAGCATGCTTGATAACACTAACAAAAAATTCTTAATTTTTCCATTTACAGGTGACAGCAGTTCCAGTAAGACCAAGGAATGCTTCGCCCCATCAAAGAGAACCAGTGAGGGTGCAGTAATGAGCTCAAGGAAGAGCCTTGCATTAATCAGCAAAACGGTTACAGAGTGACACCTGAGTTCACATCTCTAACCTTAAAATACCCCAACCAGCTTCAACAACTCCAAACAGCATGAAGTGAGGGATGAAGGGCGTGCTAGTAACGACCCACCCTTGCCAACGAGGGAAAGACCATTGCAACGACTCGCAAAGAGTCTCCCTGGTGAAGATGGAATGAGAGAATGATGGGACTGCTACTGAGATCAAAATACTTGGCGGCAGATATGAGCCAACAAATAGGAAAGAAAAAATGTGGAAAGAGAATTTTAAGTAATGGTAGATGAAGAATTTGAAGGTTATGAGAAGGGAAATATGGATGTAGGAAGATTTGAAGGGAAAATAGAGCAATTGGATGCAACAAATAGAATGAAAGGAGCAAAATAGAAAAGCTCAAGATTTGTGAATTGAAGGAAAAGTATGTGTTATGTTTGGGAAAAATGCTGTATTTATAGAAGGGAGCATTTAATGAAGAACTGATCAAATTGAAAAGGCTAAGAATGGTGATAAAGAAAATGTTGGAAAAGATAATAAAATGTAAGACTGGTTTGATTTACAGTTAGGAGCATGTGGAGCATAGTTTATAATTAAATAGGGAAAGTTTTTAGGAATGGCATTAATGACAGGATATTTACTATTTTACTGTATACTTCCTATATTGAGGTCACTAGTCAAAGCCACAGTTAAGCAAATTAAATTCAAAGATGTCAAGATAATGGGAAATTGATACATAAGGTATCTAAGCTGAAGATCAACTCTTATAATCTTGTGATATTCAATGTGTGATGGGATTTGTATTTGTATCTGTATGTAATGTTATGCCTTTTATACAAAACTGTGATAACCAGGTAAAAGCTGAACCATTTGCACATTCATGCTTTTAACAATGTTTACTATTAAAGAAGGGTTAGGGAGACTGGATCTTTTACTCACTCCATGTCAAATTAGGAGAGAGATGTTTGGTCCAGTAATCCCTCAGAGTGGAATTTCATAATCTAGTCACTGGGGATAATACAATGTGACTTATTTAGTCACTAGGTAGTGTAAATAATATGACTGGATTATGGAGTAGCACTCTGGATAAGAATAATCAAATGTGAGACTTATTAAGTCTCAAAGGGGAGAATATGTGGAAGATTTTTATTAGTAAGATTTTAATCAATCCAGAATAATCAATGTGAATCTAGCCATTTTTGTTGCTAGTTGTTTTTCCATTATAATCCTATAGGAAATGGATAGAAAGGAATATGCTTACGTGCAGGAATGTACAGGGCTAATGAATAACATATGGTTAGACATACATTAAGGACCTCCCCTCCCTAGGGACTTAGGTAAAGTGTAATCTAAAGGAAAAGTTTTACTATTTGGAAACGCCCTGTATAGGGTATATAATGAGATGCAACCTAGCATTTCGAGAGAACTCCTTGCAACGAGCTCTCGACTTTGTTTTGCTTAAAATAAAGTCTTTTCTTCTGAGAGAAAAATCCCTGACTGAGTTTGATCCTTGGGAGAACCGGCAAAATACACCACATTTACCACTATCCATGCTGATGAAATTTTATTCTTCTATAGTAATGTGTATTGTAGTGTAGGAGTCAATAGGTGCCATCACTGTACAGTCTATATGCATGCCGTACCCAGGTTTATTAGATCCATGTCGCACAGTGTGATTTGTGATTGTGATTCGCACAGTGTGATCTTAAGTACTGCTAAAATAGTGCAGTCTGTAGAAAACTTAAACACATGCAATTGATAAACATAGCCTATATCTGACATTTAATATACAAAAAAAAAAAAAAAAAAATGGGTGATGATACAACACTGTAAATGCAGCCAAATAAAGTATTAGTATTACTGCTTTCTCCTCTACTGTATAAGCCATTCGTGCTAACCCTATTCCTCAGAAAAAGGCCACTTCTGCATGACACAGCAGTGCAGATTACATCTTGATTGGCCCAAAGATGAGAACACTTCCTGTCTCAGCAAGAAGTTAGCTTACCACTGAGACTCAGTGGTGTTCTCGTTTGGCTGTTCATCCGTGCCATTCCCCCCGACCTGGCTGTTCTGATTAATCTCCTGCCGTCAGAACATTCAGTATGAATGAGTGGTGCTTCTTTTGTCTCTGGATGATGGAAGATGATAGGAATTCAGCGTAGGCTAGTTGCAGGCATCATTACTGTGGTGGTTCTTGCGACAGAGTATGTAACAGTTTGGGGTTTGCTAGATCTGAGCTCCTGAAATGTTCTGTTGGATAGTTGTATTGGCAGGTTAATGCACTGCTGACTGTGTTTGTGTGAAAGGGAAGTGGAACAACAAGTGCTCTTGAGTCTCAGTGGTGGATGTACCAGATGTTCAGCAAAAGGAGATGGATGCTGTTATGAGTGGAGTCTAATCAATGAAATCATTAGATAAAGCTGCTCTCAGAAGACGCTGTTGCTGTTTAATGGATGCATAAACATGATGTGAAATGTATTTTTAATGGTGTAAATTTTTAGTCATTTTGTAGCAATATAACTGTTTTACAGTGTTATTTTTGTATTATGTATATATGATTATATTATTTATTTATATTTTGAACATGCTTTTATTGTTATATCTTAAGTTTTACATTTTTATATTTTCAATTTAAACTTTAGTAATTTGGTTATGTGCTTTAGTCAATTTTATTATTGGACATTTCTATTTAGCTTTATTTTTATTTCCATTTTAGTTTTAGTCATATTAGTATTTTTAAGTTTTTAAAGTACATTTAGTCTTTTTTCTTTTTCTTTCTTTAATTTCTATTCCTTGTACAATATAATGCAGCATACAGTCAAATAATAATTAAATTATACAAATTATGTAAAAATATCAGGTAAAACATTACTGTGATTTTAATGGTAAAAAACTGTGAAAATGCTACAGTACAAACCTGTTAAATGGTTAACGGTAATGGTAACTCAGTTCAGCGTGGCATGGAGGTGATCAGTTTGTGGCACTGCTGAGGTGGCATAGAAGCCTAGGTTTCTTTGACCGTGGCCTTCAGCTCATCTGCATTTTTTGATCTCTTGTTTCTCGTTTTCTTCCTGATAATATGCCATAGATTTTCTATGGGGTCCAGGTCTGGTGAGTATGCTGGCCAGTCAAGCACACACACACTATGGTCATTTAAGCAACTTTTGGTGTTTTTGGCAGTGTGGGCAGGTGCAAAATCCTGCTGGAAAATGAAATCAGCATCTTCAAAAAGCTGGTCAGCAGAAGGAAGCATGAAGTGCTCCAAAATCTCTTGGTAAACGGGTGCAGTAACTTTAGCTTTCAAAAAACACAATGGACCAACACCAGCAGATGACATTGCACACCAAATAATCACAGACTGTGGAAACTTAACACTGGACTTCAAGTAACTTGGGCTATGCGCTTCTCCACCCTTCCTCCAATCAAAAGAAATACAAAACTTGCTCTCATCAAAAAAAAGAGAACTTTGTACCTCTTCTCCTTAGCCCAGGTAAGATACCTCTGACGATGTCTGTGGTTCAGCAAATTCCTAGACACGTCTGTGTGTGGTGGCTCTTGATGCCTTGACCCCAGCCTCAGTACTTTTCTTGTGAAGTTCACTCAAATTCTTTGATTTTGCTTGACAATCCTCATAATGCTGCGTGCGGTTCTCTCAGTTGGTTGTACATCTTTTTCTTCCACACCTTTTCCTTCCACTCAACTTTCTGTTAACGTGCTTGATTATCATCTGCTCTTATCATCTGATCGTGGGTGTATCTCTCTATTAGTTTTATTGGATCTTAGTGCTGCGTTTGACACAATTGACCACAACATTCTTTTGCATAGACTTGAACACTTTGTTGGCATCAGTGGAAGTGCATTAGCATGGTTTAAATCGTACTTATATGACCGCCATCAGTTCGTAGCAGTGAATGAAGATGTATCATATCGATCACAAGTGCAGTATGGAGTACCTCAAGGCTCAGTTCTAGGGCCGCTACTCTTCACGCTTTATATGTTACCCTTGGGAGATATCATCAGGAAACATGGTGTTAGCTTTCACTGTTATGCTGATGATACGCAGCTCTATATTTCCTCGCAGCCCGGTGAAACACACCAATTTGAAAAACTAATGGAATGCATAGTCGATATAAAAAATTGGATGACGAGTAATTTCTTACTGCTAAATTCAGAAAAAACAGAGGTGTTAATCATAGGGCCTAAAAACTCTACTTGTAATAACCTAGAACACTGTCTAAGACTTGATGGTTGCTCTGTCAATTCTTCGTCATCAGTTAGGAACCTAGGTGTGCTACTTGATCGCAATCTTTCCTTAGAAAGCCACGTTTCTAGCATTTGTAAAACTGCATTTTTCCATCTCAAAAATATATCTAAATTACGGCCTATGCTCTCAATGTCAAATGCAGAAATGTTAATCCATGCATTTATGACTTCAAGGTTAGACTACTGTAATGCTTTATTGGGTGGTTGTTCTGCACGCTTGGTAAACAAACTACAGCTAGTCCAAAATGCAGCAGCAAGAGTTCTTACTAGAACCAGGAAGTATGACCATATTAGCCCGGTCCTGTCCACACTGCACTGGCTCCCTATCAAACATCGTATAGATTTTAAAATATTGCTTATTACTTATAAAGCCCTGAATGGTTTAGCACCTCAGTATTTGAATGAGCTCCTTTTACATTATACTCCTCTACGTCCGCTACGTTCTCAAAACTCAGGCAATTTGATAATACCTAGAATATCAAAATCAACTGCGGGCGGCAGATCCTTTTCCTATTTGGCGCCTAAACTCTGGAATAACCTACCTAACATTGTTCGGGAGGCAGACACACTCTTGCAGTTTAAATCTAGATTAAAGACCCATCTCTTTAACCTGGCATACACATAACATACTAATATGCTTTTAATATCCAAATCCGTTAAAGGATTTTTAGGCTGCATTAATTAGGTAAACTGGAACCGGAACACTTCACATAACACCGTACTTTCTACATCATTAGAAGAATGGCATCTACGCTAATATTTGTCTGTTTCTCTCTTGTTCCGAGGTCACCGTGGCCACCAGATCCAGTCTGTGTCCAGATCAGAGGGTCACTGCAGTCACCCGGATCCAGTACGTATCCAGACCAGATGGTGGATCAGCACCTAGAAAGGACCTCTACTGCCCTGAAAGACAGCGGAGACCAGGACAACTAGAGCCCCAGATACAGATCCCCTGTAAAGACCTTGTCTCAGAGGAGCACCAGGACAAGACCACAGGAAACAGATGATTCTTCTGCGCAATCTGACTTTGCTGCAGCCTGGAATTGAACTACTGGTTTCGTCAGGTCAGTGGAGAACTGACCCCCCAACTGAGCCTGGTTTCTCCCAAGGTTTTTTTCTCCATTCTGTCACCGATGGAGTTTCGGTTCCTTGCCGCTGTCGCCTCTGGCTTGCTTAGTTGGGGTCACTTCATCTACAGCGATATCGTTGACTCGATTGCAAATTAAAACAGACACTATTTCAACTGAACAGAGATGACATCAATGAATTCAATGATGAACTGCCTTTAACTATCATTTTGCATTATTGAGACACTGTTTTCCAAATGAATGTTGTTCAGTGCTTTGGCGCAATGTATTTTGTTTAAAGCACTATATAAATAAAGGTGATTGATTGATTGATTGATTGATTACAGCACTCTGTGAACAGCCAGCTTCGTCGGCAATGAATGTTTGTGGCTTACCCTCCTTGTGAAGGGTGTCAATGATTGTCTTCTGGACAACTGTCCGATCAGCAGTCTTCCCCATGATTGTGTAGCCTAGTGAACCAAACTGAGAGACCATTTTGAAGGCTCAGGAAACCTTTGCAGGTGTGTTAAGTTGATTAACTGACTGGCATGTCACCATATTCTAATTTGTTCAGATTGAATTGGTGGATTTTTGTCATCACAATTAAATGAACCAAAGGTTTAAACTACGTCAACCTGTGTGCTTTACTGAAATGAACTTTTCTACAACATTCTAATTTATTGAGATGCAGCTGTATACTGTATATGTACAGATCATAGGTGCCAATGTTTTCTACAACCAACTTAAGCTTACAATGCTTTTGGGAAATGCAGTTAAAACAGTAATCTAATTTCACCCCTTTTGTCTATTCTTCTGTTTTTTTTTTGTCTTGTTCAAGTCTGATTTATCCCTTTAATGAGTGTCTGACTATTGAGTTTAGTTTGTTCATCTTTGATATAGTTGCCAACTTCAGCAAATCACAAATTCTAATGAGCAGACTGGTTTGGGGGAGCATAAGGGTTTTGAGGCAGAATTCTTAATGCCTCCATTGTTGCAATTTTAAGCCTGATGTACATGTACTGAATGGCTTTTGGTGTAGAATTCAGCCTCAAATGGACTGATTGCCCAACTTCCATATTCACAGGGAAAATCAACATACTGAGAAAAAAAAGCTTACTTTTTATTCAGAAAGTCATAACAAAAATTACTGAACTGTTATTCACAATTCACAGCTCTTCAAGCAGTTTCCATTTGAACATTTTCAAGGGTTTTTGTTTGGCAAAAGCAACCTGATTTCTTTTCTTATTTCCTCTCTGTCTGCTGTGTGCCATTTGCTGAGCTTGTCATTTCGCAGCATGAATCCATTGCTAAAGGCAGCTGGAAAGGGCTGTGCCAGCTACTGGCCACAGTGTCAAAAACACAGTTACTGCCCCAGAATGTGCAGAACTGCACAAAATGACAGATAAAGAAAAAAATAAATGGAAGTTGTTAATGGAAAAGTATTTTTAGTGTGATAGTTACATTTTAGTGCAATATTTGTGAGTAACTTTTACATTAGACTCACTTTTTCTGTGTGACTTTCCTTAGGAATAGGGAATAGTTCATGCAAAAAGTAAAAAAAAAAAAAAAATTGCTCATCAATGGATTCATCAATGCAGTGAATGGATTCTGTTAGAATCAGAGTTAAACAGCTGATAAAAACATCACAATAATCCAGAAGATCTCTTTACTGATGAAAGCAATATTATAGATAGAGGACTTCAGGATTTTAGCTGTAAGCAATGGTTTGAAGTTAAAACATCTTAATAATGGATTTATTGCCAACGCAGCTTTCACTTCACATGGTGTTAACTGATGGACTGGAGTCAAGTGGATTACTTGTGGATTATTGTGTTGGTCTTTTCAGCAGTTTGGGGCAGTCGTGGCTTTATGATTAGAGAGTCTGACTTGAAACTCAAAGGTCACAGGTTCGAGTCTCTCTACCCACAGGAATTGTAGACTCGCTTCCACCTACAATACATTGACTTAGATGAGACCCTTGAGCAAGGCACTGAATTCCAAACTGCTCGCCGGGCGATGAAGCAAAAATGGCTTCCCACTGCTCAGTGTGTGTGCACTTGGATGGGATAAATACAGAGCACACATTCTGAGTTTGGGACACCATACCTGGCCACACGCCATATCACTTTCACTTTCGGTTGGACTCTTATTCTGACGGCACCCATTCACCGCAGAGGAGGAAGTACTGCAATGCTAAATTTATCCAACTCTGTCCTGATAAAGAAAAAAATAA